>NC_092345.1:68935530-69235530 GCF_963676685.1 Mytilus edulis | reverse complement strand
TTAAAATTCAATTCAATTATCGGAAAAGTAATGCCTTTAAATATTGTTACTTTGACAGTAAAATATAAATAACAGCTGTAACAACATCTTATAACGTATAAAAATGGTTTCCATAATTTAAAATTATCTAAAATATATTAAAGATTAGTTTTCAATGCATATTTTTGTCCTTGAGTGATAATTTCTAGGATATTGGTTAAAGATGCCTTAATTGATCGATAAGGCTAAAATAAATAAAAAAAATATGTTTCTAGAGACAAATGATGGTTAATTGTTACTTTTCTACAATTTGCATAAAGACAGATAATAATATATACCATGATCCTTTTCCTCTTTATCTAACAGACCAATAGTTTTAAGATGTTTGGGTGTAGCTACAGATAATGCCATAACATCTCCTATTCCTTCATGAAATCCTACAAATATAATAAAATATATTGTCAGTTCAAAGCAATGTAAAGGCAGCAAAGATAATGTGTCTGGTTCAGAGATAAAATTGAGAATGGAGAATAGCATATGACAGAAAACAGGCATTCTGAATATTAATAATTGTGATCAAGTTGGCAACTTCTAGCAGAAACATCAGTCCATTTTAAACTGAAATAAAGTAGATTTAGGGGTGGAGAGGGGAGGAGGAGGCTCCTTAGAGACTTTATTTGTTTATTGCTGCAAACAATTTTTAAATATAATTAAAAATTATAGACTACATGAGTTTCCTTGTGTTAGAGTAAATTGTTAGATAAAAAAGTTTTCCGAGGGAAATCAGGCCATATGATATAGAAATAGCTTTAAAATATTGGTATTCCGAACTTATCTTTATAAACCTGATTCAATTGATTAGATTCTCTGAATAAATTTAAAGATATCTCATAAGATAACATGAGTATTACCTTGGAAGTTGTGGCTTGCTTTTTAATTTTGATTGCGTAAAGACCGATTACTTCAATAAAGAGTTGTCAGAGGTCTCTATGATGACTTAATTGTAGATCTTGACTTGCTGATCATTAAATTTTAAATCTCTACCTATCTATTTTTAATTTTTAATTTAAGGTTAGAAGGCAAAAAAATGTAAAAATTTATGACTTTAGGTGTCAGACCACCAATTACTCCCTCCAATTTAGAACGTATGTAAAAGTAGTCCTACTTTGACACAAAATAGTGCTTTTGATGTCATTGTTTACTTAAACTAACCAACAAATTTGCAGAAATGAAACTTTTGGTGAAAGGGAAATATATTTAGACCATTTTGAGCCAAAATTCACTTGTCTATGAGTTTGCATTAAAAATTCAGGATTAATGCGCTACATAGTACACTAATTTAAGATTTCCAGAAAACCGGGAGTTATTTTGGTAGTACCTGTCTTTTCAAAATCAGAAATTTGTTACAAGACTTTAAACATTGGTTGAAAATTGGCATGTAGGAAGGTGATACATGTACAATTCAGGATATACCTGGTTTCCTTGAAGTTAAACTTAAGGTAAAATATTTAGAAAGCTGTGAAAATTGCAAAATTTGGTTGAACAGATAGGGATTTTTAATTGGTGGTCTGACACCTTTAAGGGAAATGCGGTGAAACCCCAAATTCAGAAAACAATTGATTTTTTTTACTTAACTGATCATATGAAGTGATAGTAGTCACATTTCAATCTTTTTGGGAGCAAAAAGTCACATATTGCAAATTTAGAGCCTTGGACCTGAATTTGTGCTATTTTTAGCTTTTCCCACCCTGACAATATGCTTTCACATAAAAAAAATGTCCCAAATTGTTATAAATGCACAGCAAGTTGTTTCTGTGGTATTACCCTTAAAACATGGTTATTTTACCACCAAAAAAAGTTCTTGTCATCAAGATTTAATGAAATTATTTGATTTTTATCCCTTATATCATTGCGTCATAGCATGTTTTTGGCAGATAACATAGCCTGATGTAAACACTGCAAAAACTCACAAAAATCCCATTTATTATCTCAAATGAAAGTTTTATGCCTTAAGTTGTATCAACTGATAATAAATAAAAACAGTTAAATGACCATGACTGCACTTTTGATCATTTAATAGTCCAATTACTTACACCAGGTATAAAAAAGGGGGGTCAATATTCCTTGACTCTTCAATACCTTGAATTTTTTACTTAACCCATTGTAAAAATTGTGGAAAGTCTTTTAAGAAGTAGAACAAACAAGAAAAAAATCAACAAAACTGATCTTGATATTGAAAGTGTATGTTCCTGTAGTCCAAAATGAAATTTTCAAGTATTTTCTATCAAAGTCATACATTACAGTCAGTTTAAATTGAGCTGTGAAATTTGTAATATAAGTCACATTATGCTCAGATAGGATGTTTCTGACTTCAAATTGACTAAGGATTAAGAATAAAGCAAAGCAAAGATTTCTGAGCAACTTTTTTGGCTCTTTAGGTGTCAGACCACCAATTACTCCCTCCAATTTAGAACGTATGTAAAAGTAGTCCTACTTTGACACAAAATAGTGCTTTTGATGTCATTGTTTACTTAAACTAACCAACAAATTTGCAGAAATGAAACTTTTGGTGAAAGGGAAATATATTTAGACCATTTTGAGCCAAAATTCACTTGTCTATGAGTTTGCATTAAAAATTCAGGATTAATGCGCTACATAGTACACTAATTTAAGATTTCCAGAAAACCGGGAGTTATTTTGGTAGTACCTGTCTTTTCAAAATCAGAAATTTGTTACAAGACTTTAAACATTGGTTGAAAATTGGCATGTAGGAAGGTGATACATGTACAATTCAGGATATACCTGGTTTCCTTGAAGTTAAACTTAAGGTAAAATATTTAGAAAGCTGTGAAAATTGCAAAATTTGGTTGAACAGATAGGGATTTTTAATTGGTGGTCTGACACCTTTAAGGGAAATGCGGTGAAACCCCAAATTCAGAAAACAATTGATTTTTTTTACTTAACTGATCATATGAAGTGATAGTAGTCACATTTCAATCTTTTTGGGAGCAAAAAGTCACATATTGCAAATTTAGAGCCTTGGACCTGAATTTGTGCTATTTTTAGCTTTTCCCACCCTGACAATATGCTTTCACATAAAAAAAATGTCCCAAATTGTTATAAATGCACAGCAAGTTGTTTCTGTGGTATTACCCTTAAAACATGGTTATTTTACCACCAAAAAAAGTTCTTGTCATCAAGATTTAATGAAATTATTTGATTTCTATCCCTTATATCATTGCGTCATAGCATGTTTTTGGCAGATAACATAGCCTGATGTAAACATTGCAAAAACTCACAAAAATCCCATTTATTATCTCAAATGAAAGTTTTATGCCTTAAGTTGTATCAACTGATAATAAATAAAAACAGTTAAATGACCATGACTGCACTTTTGATCATTTAATAGTCCAATTACTTACACCAGGTATAAAAAAGGGGGGTCAATATTCCTTGACTCTTCAATACCTTGAATTTTTTACTTAACCCATTGTAAAAATTGTGGAAAGTCTTTTAAGAAGTAGAACCAACAAGAAAAAAATCAAGAAAACTGATCTTGATATTGAAAGTGTATGTTCCTGTAGTCCAAAATGAAATTTTCAAGTATTTTCTATCAAAGTCATACATTACAGTCAGTTTAAATTGAGCTGTGAAATTTGTAATATAAGTCACATTATGCTCAGATAGGATGTTTCTGACTTCAAATTGACTAAGGATTAAGAATAAAGCAAAGCAAAGATTTCTGAGCAACTTTTTTGGCTCTTTAGGTGTCAGACCACCAATTACTCCCTCCAATTTAGAACGTATGTAAAAGTAGTCCTACTTTGACACAAAATAGTGCTTTTGATGTCATTGTTTACTTAAACTAACCAACAAATTTGCAGAAATGAAACTTTTGGTGAAAGGGAAATATATTTAGACCATTTTGAGCCAAAATTCACTTGTCTATGAGTTTGCATTAAAAATTCAGGATTAATGCGCTACATAGTACACTAATTTAAGATTTCCAGAAAACCGGGAGTTATTTTGGTAGTACCTGTCTTTTCAAAATCAGAAAT
Organism: Mytilus edulis; assembly: GCF_963676685.1. Taxonomy (NCBI): domain Eukaryota; kingdom Metazoa; phylum Mollusca; class Bivalvia; order Mytilida; family Mytilidae; genus Mytilus; species Mytilus edulis. The sequence continues at coordinate 69,231,493 of NC_092345.1, read as the reverse complement.
TTGTTACAAGACTTTAAACATTGGTTGAAAATTGGCATGTAGGAAGGTGATACATGTACAATTCAGAATATACCTGGTTTCCTTGAAGTTAAACTTAAGGTAAAATATTTAGAAAGCTGTGAAAATTGCAAAATTTGGTTGAACAGATAGGGATTTTTAATTGGTGGTCTGACACCTAAAGGGCAAACACTCCAATTGGGAGTCGTCTAACGATTTCAGCAATGTTGAGTTAATTGTACATCTTGTCTTACTGATTAATTTTGTTTTTTGAGTTTCTACCTATCTTTTTCTTATACATAAGAAAAAATGTAAAAAAAAAATGGTAAATATACTCATTCGAAGGCAATAACTCCTATAATAAGTCGTCTGACCGTTTTCAATGTAGAAAGTTGTTGTAAACAGACCTATCTGAGCTATCATATTATGTAACCATGATTGCTTACCAGGGTTGGCCCCATCTCTGTTTACTACAAGTTGTCTCTATTTTGAAATTGTACATGTCCTATTTATGTAGCCATGGTTACTTACCAGGGTTAGCTCCATCTCTGTACACTACTGGTAAATCTTTATACTGTAGGTAGTACTGTATATGTCCCATCTCATGATGGATAGTTACTAAATGTTCCATTGTAATATCTGTGCACATCTTAATTCTGAAATAAATGGGTCACAAACTATATGGATCATTTGTAGATGTTTTTCTAATTATCAATTTTATAAATTTTCAAAACAAGTTTCAGAAGAACATATTTTTAAAACAGGTAATTTTATTACCTCTGGCAGCCATATTTTATATTCAATTGTCAATAAATGAGACCTTCTACAATACAAAAAATGTCTATATATTACTAATGCAAGAGTATGATTTAAATTGGCATGTTGGCTTTAGGTGAGATGATCAAACGCAAATAGTTTTATACAGACAATCCATGTAAAGTGATGTAAATAACACTGCTCAATAAACCACATGGGCTTAATACACAACACACTCATTAATGAATCCCAAGCTTCTTTTTCCCATGTTCCCAAAACTTAACCAGATAAGATTGATATTGATAACCCCTTTTCACATATATCTTATTTAATAAAATCATAATTACTGATATAATATAATAGTTGACTGTAATAGGTGAACATTAATAATTCATGTTTTTTTATAACTTTTTTGCCAAATAATTCAACGCCTTGTTGGCTACAGTAGATGGGGAAATAATAGTTAAATATAAATAGAAGTAAAACAAACATTTTGTGAGTATTGCAGGGCAATACATAGTCCCCTACCAGTTAAAAATTCATTGTATTGGAACAAAATTCTAACTTGATTTATAAGTTGTCATGGTGTAAACTATATATAAATATTAAGTCAATACCTTCAAGCATGACAAAAAAAAGTATGGAAAACTGATTTTTTAAGTGAAATTTAAGGACCATAATTCTGCTAAAAATCATCAGACCAGAACAAAATAAGAACTTGTCATGATAAAATTATATACCAATTTTCAAATCAATCTCTTCAAGCATTAAGGGGGAAAAAAACCTTATTATTTGAGTGAGTTTTTTAAGTGCAAGGACCATAACTCTGCACAAAATTATCAGAACAGATAAAAAATTGAGCTTGATCTGTAACATGTCATGATAAAACAATAAACCAAATATCAACTAATATCTTCAAGCACGAAGAAAAAAAATGTGGAAAACTAATTTGCCAGACTGAAGGATGGGCAGACAGACAGACAGAGTGCAAACCTAAAGACCCCTTCAACTTTGTTGGTAGGGGACTAATAATTGCATACTTAATACCTGAAATCTTTTTGGTCATAGAAATCCCAAGCCGAGGCATGACAGACAATTTCTCTATCTTTTGGTTTCTTCAACACAGAGTTCTTCCAGAATAAATCTGGCATTGCTGTTAGGTTTAAGGATTTGAAGAATTCTTCTGCTGTTCTAAACATTCTTTCAACTGTATAATTCTACAATAGTTAAAGGGAAAATTTGCAAAAAAAATAAAATTTGATATTATGTTCATCCTAAATAAATAAGCATATTCCCAAAATATTAAAGGTTTATTCATCTAGATAAGTGATAAAATCGACTCTCAATTCCCGGGAAGACGCCATCTTGAAAACTAATGACCACGGATATCTAATTACCACAAAGTCCTAGTATCCAGCATGACATGTCCGTTAAATCAGTGTTAAAATGAATTGTCAAGCTGATGGATGTTCTACCCGACCAAGTAATGGAAGAAGTCTACATACAGTTTCCAAAATCATCAAATCAAGTAATGCTTCACTAAGGTTGATAAGAATATAAGTAATCTTAATTTTTTTAGAGGGTTAAATATTCAGCGAATAATGGTAAAGTCAAGTTGAAAAGCTGTAAATGACTTAAAATTGTACATTCCTCATTTCCATTCTCAATTTCATTGGTTTTAGCTCGTCACTAAATTTAGGTTTTAGCTCATCACTACATTTTTGGCACAGAGATACAGTTTCAAGTATTATATAGGAATTATGCTATGATGATGTAAAAGTAGTCACAATAAAGTGAGAGAAAAAACCCTAGATACTTATTGTGGAGGAATTATACACTGAGATTTATCTTTGTTGTAAAAAGTTTTTTTAAATGCTTTTTTATAACGCATATTTTTAGATTATTGTGGGTTTTGATCTAACTTGACCAACGTTCAAAACTTGTCTTCTTGTAATCAGCATGACTTAATACCGGTTACTAGATATCATTGAGATGGGAGCCATCTCTGTGGGCCCCGCTGTGAATAATATGCATTAAAAAATTGTATCTTTACCATAGGACATGGGGTTGTCAACTGAAATCAAAGTTTTTGACCTTGACCTTTGACCTAGGAAGTTGTAAATAAATTATGACACACCCTTTGGTGTTGGTTTATAAAAATGTCAAGTATAAACTTTGAAATGATAACGGTTCTCAAGATATAGAGCGGACACGATATTTACCATAGGACATGGGGTTGTCAACTGAAACCAAAGTTTTTGACCTTGACCTTTGACCTACGAAGTTGCACATAAATTATGACACACCCTTTGGTGTTGGTTTATATACATGTCAAGTATAAACTTTGAAATGATAACGATTCTCAAGATATAGAGGGGACACAATCTTTACCATAGGACATGGGGTTGTCAACTGAAACCAAAGTTTTTGACCTTGAACTTTGCCCTAGGCAGTCGTTCATAAATTATGACACACCCTCTGGTGTTGGTTCATATACATGTCAAGTATAAACTTTGAAATCATAACGGTTCTCAAGATATAGAGCGGACACGATCTTCACCACAGGACACATGGTTGTCAACTGAAATCAAAGTTTTTTTTATCTTGACCTTTGACCTAGGAAGTTGTACATACATCATGACACACCCTCTGGTGATGGTTAATAAACATGTAAAGTATAAAGTATGAAATCATAATGGTTCTCTAGATATAGAGCGGACACAAAGTTAAAGTGTTACGGACGGACAGACAGACAGATGGATGGACGCACGGACAGATGGATGGAGGGACGGACGGACAGACTGATCACTATAGGGTGACCCGCCTAAAGGTTGGGCCCTAATTACCGGGGTATTGTAAAAATGACATATTCGGGTATTCTAACAGTCGACTTCCTGGTAGGCGTGTTTAATTTAATACACAATGAACAAGGTCAATAAATCACATGCGTGTTTGCGAGTGAACCAGGTGTGTACAGGTAAAACTTATAAAATGTATACCATACCAATATAAAGCTGTCCATGATATACAGCCTGTGTACAAAATCTTACAAAATTTAAGAGTGGTTATTAGAATAGGTAAAGACCGAATCTCCATGTTATCTAAATTAAATTTTACTTTTATTTATATTTCAGCACCTATTCTTCCGTTTTATATATAGTTGTTGGTCCAGTTATTTCTAATCAGTTTGTCCCGTTTATACCCTCACATATGTGACTTCATTTTCAATCTAGAAAACAGTGCTATATTTCAAAATGAATGCCGTTTTTTATAATTGTTCATTTATTTTACATGTGAAATAAGAATATCAATTAGGAAACTTCGGACTATGCAAATGCAGAATATACTGTGCAGGTTTACTTTCGTCTAACGAGATAAGAGAATTTTAAAAACAAGAATGTGTCCTCAGTACACGAATGCCCCACTCGCACTATCATTTTCCATGTTTAGTTGACCGTGAAATTGGGGTAAAAACTCTAATTTGGCATTAAAATTAGAAAGATCATATCATAGGGAACATGTGTACTAAGTTTGAAGTCGATTGGACTTCAACTTCATCAAAAACTACCTTGACCAAAAACTTCAACCTGGAGCGGGACAGACGGACGAACGGACAGACAGACAGACAGACAGACGTACAGACGAACGGACGAACGGACGCACAGACCAGAAAACATAATGCCCCTCTACTATCGTAGGTGGGGCATAAAAACTGTCATGTAAAAACAAGCACGCTCAAATCAAAATAGAACAAGAATGTGTCCTCAGTACACGAATGCCCCACTCGCACTATCATTTTCTATGTTCAGTGGACCGTGAAATTGGGGTTAAATCTCTAATTAGAAAGATCATATCATAGGGAACATGTGTACCAAGTTTGAAGTCGATTGGACTTCAACTTCATCAAAAACTACCTCGACCAAAAACTTTAACCTGAAGCGGGACAGACGGACGAACGAACGAACGAACGAACGGACGGATGAACGGACGGACGAACGGACGCACAGACCAGAAAACATAATGCCCCTCTACTATCGTAGGTGGGGCATAAAAAATATGTGAGTAAAAATTAACTGGATCAGCAAAATTAACAACCTTTGATCTCGAGTGTATTGGTAATAAATTCATTTGTTTTTATAGTATAGCTTCTTCCATTATCCAAATGATATCAGATATCTATATTATTTTTCATAAGATTAACCCTTCCAACCTCACTAGAATCTGAGACTATGTGTTATAGTGGTATCAGCTAAAATCTCATGCCAAACGCTAGAAGTAAAAATGTAATACAGGAACACATTTAATTTGGTCATGACTGTCAAATGTCTAAATTTAAGTGTTCCCGTAAATTTTTGGCCTATTTAGGACAAATAAAATGCTTTTGTAAAACTAGTTTTATTTTGCCTTTTTAAAAAATATAAATAAATGATAAGAGTGCATATCATTTCATTTCGACAACTTATATTAGTTTCCAGACTTTAATCGGTTCATTTGTTAGTTAAGTAACTTCTTTGAATTCAAATAAAATAACAGCACCAAATATAATTTAATAATTCCACGGCGATTTACTTGTATTTGTCAACACCTTGAAAATGTATTTTAAATTTGTGTATTAAACTTGACCGCCTGTCTTATAACCCACTGGTACGAATAGACAGTCGCACCTGGCGCGGTGTTCCCTAGAGGCTAAGCTAATTCTGCAAATAACATTTCACTTTTATACAGGTCCTTCACAAGTATTGTCGGAGAATAATACACACATTGCATAAATCAAGTCATAGTCTAGATAGTAAAAGGTCAATAAGCGTTAACCTATGTATTGTCTTAATATAACAGTTTCAGTTATATACTTCAATTAATCACTTAATCAGTCTCAAAAAGTATATATCTAAGCAAAAAAAATAATTATGATGATTTCTTGTGCTGTCTACAAAAATAAATCGAAATATATACGGTAAATTTACATTTTTCTCATGAATGTGTACAACTGCACGTCTGTGCGATTTATTTTCTTATTATCGGATGGTTATTAGATATAGCATTAGTCATTGGCACACTTACGATAAAGGTAAAATATGATTAAAAACCAAGACGTTTAATTATTGTATTTTAAATCCTGGCATGCAAAAACCAGGAGAAAACGTCACGACCTACAGGAAGTAGTTAATATTTTTTCATTAATTATTGAATTTCTCCTTTATTACTGCACATATAGCGATAAAATTTTGAGAATATATATAAATTATGTCATAATGAAGATATTTAAACCATAAGTAAAAATTTGTGAATTTTCCCTTTAATCATTTTATCCATTATGTCATTCCCCACCTCTTAACCACATTCAAGAGACTGTACAAGTAATTCTAAATGCAGCATTTTTCTAAGCCAAGAATGAAACACAGTTCAAGGCTTTACTCAAGCTTTTATGGTAGCAAAAGAGCCCCTCTCTGTTAACCAATATGACAAAAATTTGAGTGCATCAAGTTTCTGGTTTACATCCATAAGGCCTAACATATGTATAAAAACAAGAATGGGTCCATAGTACATGGATGCCCCATCCGCACTATCATTTTCTATGTTCGTGGACTGTGAAAATGGGGTAAAATCTCTAATTTGATTGGACTTCAACTTCATCAAAAACTACCTCTACCAATAACTTTAATCTGAAGCGGACAAACGAATGGACGAACAAACGAACGAATGAACAAATGGACTGACAAACGGAAGCACAGACCAGAAAGCATAATGCCTATAAATGGGGTATAAAAACACCATTGACACAAGTGATGCATTAAGTAAATGAAATATACCTAATGTAAGTATCAGGTGTAAAATGCACTTATTATGGACAATGTAACATGTTTTTTTTGTTTTTAAGGAAGTTCACTGCTCAGTTTCAAAATAAATAGCTTTCCATAAAACTAGTATATATTGATAGGGGGTTAATTGAGGAATAAAAAAAGCAAAAAAAATATAAAGGTCAATGTGCTTGTTTTCGAGATATAAGCCATTAGAATTTTGGCGGGAAAATGTTCTCTCTTGATTTTTCATAGCTTCATCATTGACTACTTAGAGTTCTCAAAAACTACTATAAAATAAATAAAATTTTATAAAACTTTTACAAATGGCTTAAAATAATACATGTAAAAGATTTATAAAAAGAAAAATGGGGGTTCATGGGCAAAAATTTTTAAGGCATTCCGAAATGGATAAAACCAGAGGATTTCGAAAATCGGACAAAAATTCCAAAACATGACAAGCAAACATCCTTAAGGGGGAACCTAACACTACAGGGAGATAACTGTGTAAAATCAGCTAAATGTTTGAATTACGTTATGTTGTTAAGGGAATATTAAGCTTCTCAATGATAAAAATTAATGTTTGTCAAACTGCTATATAACCATTGTAATTATCCTGATAAAATGGTTGGTTCAAATTTTTTGAAATTTTTATATTTTTGTCAAAGGGTCAAAGTAAATATTTTGTCAAAATTTTATGAAAATTAAACCAGACAAATTAATTTAAGAAAAAGTGTTAGGTACCACCTTAAATCTATTTCCTTCTAATGAATGGTTTTGCTTGTTTTTCTCTTTTGATACAAAATAGTGTAACTGTTAGCCTCTATACAACATCCTACCTGAGCCCTGAGTTGTGGAGTGATGTCCACACTAACTTTTCCTTTGTATGGCATAACGATATCATAAATATTATTCCATTCTTGGGCCCACATATTGCCTGAAATAATAATCCAATGTATATTTATTCTTATGATAATATTAAGTCCCTATTATTTAGAGATCCCTATTTAAGTTGTCTCCCTTATGAGGGACATTCATTTTTATTTACAATGGAGAGCTAGCAGAAAGAGCAAATTTATCTGTGTGTAATGTGAGTAATCTTTAAGGTTTTCAAATTTTTCAATTACATTAATTTGTAGTTAATACTTTTGACATCAGAAATTATTTTCCATGAAAAGTTAGTTAAACCGCCGATACATCACTTTCAATTCATCATGCTTTGCATTGGCAATAGCCAATTTTGTCCAGTATAGAACCAGTCTACAAGTTACAAAGGGAGGTAATTTGTTTAAAAAGTGTGTAATAACAGAATCAAATCGGTAATTGGCAAATGGACTATTACATAGTGAAATTTCTTTTACCAAGAGAAAGTCATCTTTTTTTTAATATTTTTAATTTTAAATATAAAGAATGAAGAAAATGCTTGAAATTATCTACAAAACAATTTCAAATAGTAGCTCGTAATTTTTTTTCCTTAATTTCTGAATTAACAAACATACATTAATATAGCAAGGATAAACTGGTTAACTGAACAAACTAATCTATATATTTATACATCACTAACCTAACAAATGTGCAGGGATATGTCCTGACTCAGAGAAATGTTCTGCTCCATATTGTTCCATCAGTCTACCTCTTACATATCCATGTAACTGTTCATACAAGGGACGTAACTCCTCTAACAGGTCCTTTAAATCTTCTTGGAATGTAGGAGATTCATACCAAGATCTCCAGTAATCACCTGTGTCTTCATATCCTGTTGCAATTAATTAATATTACCATCAAATGTATTTGCTGAAATATAACTGGCAACTTCTTAAAAATGTTCTTGGGGATTTTATGCTCCTCTTATATTTACATAGATGTTCTTAATCTACATCAGTATTGTTTGAATGCCTGTTTAAAGCCGTTCAGTTTATCAATTAACAATTGAAGGAACTGAAGTTGAACGGGTCACACAGTATGGCGTAAACTGATGAAACTAAAAGCCATATATCAAGAAGTTATATCCCGTAGTTGCTGATTGAGAAAAAAAAAACACAACAAAAAAGCATTATGTACAGGTGGACAAAAGACAGACAGGGGGTATACAAATGTAACCCTTTCTTTGTTGCAACTCCTATGAATTACTAGTAAACAAGAATGTGTCAATAGTACACGGATGCCCCACTTGCACTATCATTTTCTATGTTCAGTGGACCATGAAATTGGGGTCAAGACTCTAATACTCTAATTTGGCATTACTAAGTTTCAAGTTGATTTGACTTCAACTTCATCAAAATGATCAAATAGTACCTTGATTAAAATCTTTAACTTAACAAATGGACAAAGAAACGGACGGACGGACAAACAGATACATAGACAGAAAAACATAAAGTTAAAATCATTTCATTCAGAATAAATATATTATCATCCTTCATAAGCTGAGCTAGAAAAACTGCATTATTTTTTAAAATGTGTATTTGTTTATCCTATGTTTTTCAATTCTCAATGTATAATAAATTTACCTAGTTCTCTGACCCCCTCATTACTGAGTTGTACAAATCTGGCATAATCTGACTTCATTTTCTTTCCTGTATTATCCCTCCATCCTTTCCAGGCTGTCAGAAGCTCTGTATAATTCCTTGATGTAGCTATCAATTCTAATAAATCTGGAATCAGAAATTAACAATGAATTTGATTAAGAATACAGATGAAATTATTTTAAAATACTTATCCACATACTAAACTTTTTTATAATACACTCATGTTTCACATTGTACAAGCTGTCTAAATAGAGCAACTCAAACATCAAGGATAACTCCAAAACAAAGCAGAACACCTCCTTGTGATCCCTAAACTAGAATTACCTGTTTATCTGCTCCTTTTTCCCATAGCCCTTGACTCCATGATCAAATGACAACTTTTCCACTTCTAAATCAATTGACAAAGCAGACTGGCTTTAAGGGGGCTCACGGGTATAAATCAATTTTTGTTTTAAACATAGGATTTCCCTATTTTTTCTATAAGTAAACTTTATCCTATACTAAATGGAAAAATAAAATAAAAATATGGGGTCACCGTAAATTTAAGCTCACAATCTGTCTTTGAAAGAAGCATGCATTTTTATTAAGGTACGTTTTTTCTGTTGGACTAATGGGATAAAAAAAAGAAATATCTAAATAAAAAAATTATAAATTACAGAAATTGCTTAAATTTTACAATAGTTTAGTTTAAGTACAGTTTATTTGAATAAAATAATAATGATATAGGTCACCGAGCTTTTTCAATGATATAAACATTTTAAAAATCATCTGGGGCCAAAACAAATTGATTTTTTTGGTTGATTTTTGTACCATATCATAAAGTAACAAATAACAGTGTTATAAATAAAATTTATAATGAAAAAGAATATGTTTCAATTTTTACTGATTTTTTTGTACCCTCGAGCCTCCTTAAGCTGTGGAATTTTTTAATCAGAATTCAGTGACAAGATATCATCTATCAAGCAGAATATAACATTTTAGTGCTAGTTTCTTTAAAATTTTACACAAAGAATCCCACTATACATTGATTCTTATTTATACAAGATTTATATGTGAATGAGTACCAACCTGGTTCCAAAGACAGACATTTATCTTCTGACATACACACAGTTCCTTTGCCATAGATACCTTCTATGTCAGACTGGGCTTTATTCATCTAAAACAAATATTTCAATATTTTTTTCAAAATACTACATTAAAAAATGAAACTGTTTACAGATATCTCAAGGAATATTAGAGATATAAAAGTAAAGGACTGTTTTGAAAGATCATATGTCATATCTCAAATATTAGTTTTGGGAGAAATATTCTTTCGCTTTGTAGATAATCATTTTAAGAAAGAAATTCTACATTAAATACATTCAATGCAAACTTTAATCTGGTTTTTTTTCCAAGGTAATTCTAAAATGTAACATTTACGAACTTAGGAATATCAAGTAGGAAACTCACCCTTATCTGTATATATTGGCTTAAAAACTGATACTTCCTTAATCCAAATCTCAATAAAACTTCTGTATATACATTTCTTCCAATACAAAATGTTAAAATGTTTTCTTCAAAATTCATCTTATATTTGGAAAAGAAAATTTCAAACTTACCTCTCTAAGTTTTGATTTGTCAGACAAAGCACTTGTTCCAATATCTGAAATCTTACTGAACTGACGTTCCATGTCAGCTGGGAATGTTTTCCAGTCAAATTCCGATGCCCCCTTTGCCATCTCCTGCTGGAACTGTGCAAATACATCTTTTGCTTCAAGCTAAAATCATAAACAAGCAAGAATGTGTCCCAAGTATACGGATGCCCATTGCACTATCATTTTCTATGTTCAGTGGACTGTGAAAATGGGATAAAATCTCTAATTTGGCATTAAAATTAGAAAGATCATATCATAGGGAACCTGTTTACTAAGTTTGAGGTTGATAGGACTTCAACTTCATCAAAAATTACCTCGACCAAAAACTTTAACTAAAACTTTAACCTGAAACGAGACAGACGGACGGACGAACGAACCAAGGACGAAAACAGACAAACAGACAAATGAATGGACGGACAAACAGACACATAGACCAGAAAACATAATGCCCATAAATAGGGCATAAAAATTAATGAACTCAGTATTTTTTGGTAAAACTACTTCTACATACTTTGGTGCTGCTACGAATAATTTATTTATGAGAAATCAATCTGTAAAAAGATAATATATAAAAAAGAAGATGTGTTATGATTGCCAATGAGACAACTATCCACAAGAGACCAAAATGACACAGACATTAACAACTATAGGTCACCCTACGGCCTTCAACAATGAGCAAAGCCCATACCGCATAGTCAGCTATAAAAGGCCCCGATATGACAATGTAAAACAATTCAAACGAGAAAACTAACTGCCTTATTTGTATAAAAAAATGAACGAAAAACAAATATGTAACATATAAACAAACGACAACCACTGAATTACAGGCTCCTGACTTGGGACAGGCACATACATAAATACTGTGGCGGGGTTAAACATGTTAGCGGGATCCCAACCCTCCCCCTAACCTGGGACAGTGGTATAACAGTACAACATAAGAACGAACTATAAAAATCAGTTGAAAAAGGCTTAACTCATCAGATGGACAAAAATACAAGTGGACGTGGCCTGGTACTTGTACATCCCGACAACAAAAAGACACAATGAACAGATCTGAGAGTACTTGCAGTTATCTGAAAGCTTGTTCAAAGCCACTAACAACTAATAAAAAAATCATGCATCTAAGACTAAACTATCAATCCATACACATCCAACATCCAATGGATTTAGTGTAGAGACGTCATAAACAGTCAGAGAAAAACATGACCTTGTGCAAATATCTGGGCACGGTTAACAACATTTCCGTAAAAATGAGGATATGCTATTCTGTTTGAAATAAGTTTTCTACAGGTACAACCAAACTTCAAAATCAAATCTTTATATCTATGGAAAAATTTAGTTAAGGTTTTAAGTAATTTATGGTTACGATATCCCTGGTTTAATAATTTACCAGTAATGCATAGATTGTGTTGGTTAAAATCAAAAACGTCACAACAGACACGGGCATAGCAAACGAGCTGTGAAATATAAACACCGTAAGATGGTGCCACAGGGAATATCAACATCTTAGCCAGGTGTCCAGGAACTGAATGGATTACCCTGATAAACATGGTACCAAATATAAACAAATTAATGAGTAAACAGTCATAAATAATCTGTGACTTTGGAAAATGTGACAGAATGGTGTCACAGATACTCAAGACTCTGACACAGAAAAATGTACAGTAATGTAAAGTATATAATACCTGTTTTTGTTGGTTTACATCAGTTATATTAGCAGCATAGTTCCAGTCAGCAATAGTAGCTTTATTCTCCTCAATCTGAGCCTTTGCATCATAGTTTTCTAACCACTTCTTGGCCTTGTTAACATCTGTTTCTACTGAGACAGGATCTGGACATTCTTCTCCCCAGCCAATGTCATCACCATCAGCATTCTGTTCAGTCAGCCATTTAGTTAGAGGCTCAAAGTATTTCATCAAAGACTTGGCACTCATTGATCTCTGTCCAGTAATCTGCTCCATGGCTTCTTGCCAGGGTTTGGATGATCCAAGTCTAAGCATGTCCCTGATTAAACAAAAAAATGTTACTGTCAGTGTGTAATGATTAGTAATTTAGTCTGGGAGAACATGATTGATTTGATAGTTGTTATTGGTTTTGAACTAGCTTTCAGTAACTGGGATTACTCTTAGTACCTAGTGTCTTTTTCTTAAAGTTATTTGTTCTTGAGGGCTTTGTCCCCATCCAAGGAATCAAGCTGATTCTTATGTTAGACTTGTACATCACTGTCTTAAATGAAGCACAGTGGTGAGCTCTCTTGAGAGCCTATAAATCAGCTGTGGTTGGTTTATGTCTGTCATATTTGTATTTCTTTTATATTTTATCCTTATTCAGGCAGCTGGTTTTCTTGTTGGAACAGTTCCACTTTTTCTAATGTCAGAGTCATTTATAGCTAACTATTGTGTAACAGGTTTTGGTCATTGTTGAAGTAGTTTCAGAGACCTAATGTTACCTGTTGCAATTAGCTTCCTTTGTTCACAGTACCTATAGTAAGTAATTACATATCATAATGCGTCTTGTTCTGGCTAACCTACTTTTAACCTAATTATCATAAGGATATGTATTTTATGTAAAATGACCATCTTCTGCTCAGTTTTTAGCCATTTTAGGAGACCAGTGATTTATATAAGGTATTTAATCTGTAATTTGAAAATCTTAGATAACCAATACATTTTTAATATACACCTGGAAAAAAATATTGCAACACTTCCATTGAAAACAATGTAAAATGATATAATTATAGAATGTGTATATTTGGGTTTTACCAAATACTTTAAATCCATTGATAGTTTAAAATTGAATTTATGTTATTAACTTACATTTCAGGCAAAATTAAGACTAGATAGACGAATTAGTACTGCTGCACTGTAAAAGTTATTCAAGCTTTGTCTTGTCTTTTATACCGACATTTTATAAAAGTAATTTTTACAGCAAACTAAACATCTGATACAGAAAATGTGTGTTAAAGTTATCATTTCTAACAGTTTTAAAACATAAACGGATTAAAAGTATTTGGTAAAAACCAAATTAAACACATCTTACACTCATGTCATTTTACATTGTTTTCAATGGTTCAGTGTGCAATTATTTATCCAGGTGTATAGTTTATTTTGTTGCCTAACATCTGTTATATTTCAATGCATTATATAACCAAGTTTAGAGGTAAAAGATATCCTAATAACATTAAGCAAATATTTATTGGTATGTTACTCGTTGTTTCATCTTGTCTTGTTTCTTCTGTAACTAAATCAAATTCTTTTTTCCTGTTCATGTCAGTAAACTATAATACAATCCAACTCTTTCACAGTTACAGAGTACATACCCTAAAAGTTTGCCAGCTTCCTTGGACTGGTAAATATCACACTGATACAGAGGTCCCTTGTGCCCAGCAGCCTTACATAAAGCTTCGTGGAACTGGAACTGTATCACAAAACTTACAAAATATCTAAAAATAGAATAGAAAGGTTCAAATCTGAGGCTTCACATAAAACCTCATGGAACTGGAACTGTATCACAAAACTTACAAAATATCTAAAAATAAAAATACTTGGTCATAGAATATGTAATAACATAGCAATCAATGTTTTCAAAAATAAGAGGATGGCAGGATCAAATGCCACATTATAAATTATATTTAAGTGTTCACTTCTATCATAAAGGGGTTACCGGTATACTAAAATTGAAGGTATCATGTGTATAAAAAATAAAGACGTTTTAAATTTTAATAACTAATCTTACATTTTGGTCCTTTAAAAAGCATAGCAATAATAAAAACATGCTATAATTTCTGCATTTTCAGTATCTACTCATTTTGAGAATCTCATTTCTAGCCTTTATTGCCTAATTCACATTATATAGTCTGACCTGATGTATGGAACATTGGCAGGAATGTGGTATTTTGCTCCAGGGTCAAAATCATCTTTACCTCTCTTCACTGGAGGTGATATTCCTTGGAATTTACATCTAAAATAAAATTGAAATATTCCTTGTATTTATTACTTTTATGTTGGGCATAACAATCTTATATGCATATCTTTTGGTCTTTACTAAAATATTCTGCAAAGAATAAATATCTGAGTGGTTTTTAGCATGGGTAACACTATATGTGCTGTATACATATAAAATTTTCACAAAAGTTCAATGAATTCAAAATCTTATTATTAAAAAAACTAGAGGCTCTTAAGAACCTGTGTCCCTCACCTTGGTCTATGTGCATATTAAACAAATTACACAGATGGATTCATGACAAAATTGTGTTTTGGTGAAGGTGATGTGTTTGTAGATCTTTATTTACTGAAATTCTTGCTACTTACAATTTTCTCTATCTATAATAAACTTGGCCCTTTCGTTACAGAGGAAAATATTTTGTAAAAATTTACAAAAATTTACCAAATTAATGAAAATTGTTAAAAATTGACTATAAAGGGCAATAACTCCTTATGGGGTCAACTGACCATTTTGGTCATGTTGACTAATTTGTAGATCTTTTTTTTTGCTAAATATTATTGCTGTTTACAGTTTATCTCTATCTATAATAGTATTCAAGATAATAACTAAAAATGGCAAAATTTCTTTAAAAATTTCCAATTTGGGGACAGCAACCCAAAAACCAGTTGTCCAATTTATCTGAAAATTTCAGGGCAGATAGATATTAACTTGATAAACAATTTAACAGCTTGTCAGATTTCCTTTAAATGCTTTAGTTTCAAAGTTAAAAGCCAAAATCTACATTTTACCCCTATGTTCTATTTTCAGCCATGACGGTCATCTTGGTTGGTTGGCCGGGTCACTGCACACATTTTTTAAACTAGATACCCTAATAATGGTTGTGGCTAAGTTTGATCAAATTTGCCCCAGTAGTTTCAGAGGAGAAGATTTTTGTAAAAGATTACAAAAATTTACGAAAAATTGGTATAAAATGACTATAAAGGGCAATTACTCCTTAAGGGGTCAACTGACCATTTTGGTCATGTTAACTTATTTGTAGATCATACTTCGCTGAACATTATGATGTTTACAGTTTATCTCTATCTTTAATAATATTCAAAATAATAACCAAAAACTGCAAAATTTTCTTAAAATTACCAATTTAGTGGCCGCAACCCAACAACAGGTTCTCCGATTCATCTGAAAATTTCAGAGCAGATAGATCTTGACCTGATAAACAGTTTTACTTAGGTCAGATTTGCTCTAAATGCTTTGGTTTCAGAGATATAAGCCAAAATCTACATTTTACATTTTTACATTTTTATGTTCTATTTTTAGCCATGGCGGCCATCTTGGTTAGTTGGCCGGGTCAGCGGAAACATTTTTGAAATTAGATACCCCAATGATGATTGTGGCCAAGTTTGAATAAATTTGACCCAGTAGTTTCAGAGGAGAAGATTCTTGTAAAAGTTAACAGACAACGACGACGACAGACAACGACGACGACAGACAACGGACGCAAAGTGATGAGAAAAGCGGGCCAGGTGAGCTAAAAAATTACAAAATTCATAATCTTAACAAGTATGCAAGCCATTGGAATATGTCGAAAGTGCTGTTACAATATGCTCAGCCTCCTTATCAGTTATCAAGAAGCCGAAGCTAAGATATAGGGAAGGTAACTCACCTAAGATCCCACCATTTCTGGTTGTAATCATCAGGAGTTGTCTCTCCACTAAACACACTCCATCTCCATTGGTCAATAAGATATCCAAAAGGTAAGAAAGCTATCTTGTCTAAGGCCATAGACATCAAGAAGTTCATATCTGCCTCTATAAAAAAAAAGAAAGTATACATATTACAAAATGCAATTAAAGAGAGGCGAGTTATTTGAGTTTTTGTCTCATTGGTGTCTTATTCCATTTCTCATCTTATTCATGTTTATTAATCTCAAACAGAAGAATTACTTTTATTCATGGGTAACAATTTTATAAGATCAACAGATTTTGGGTTCTATAACTAGAGGCTCTAAAGAGCCTGTGTCGCTCACCTTGGTCTATGTGAATTTTAAACAATGGACACAGGTGGATTCATGACAAAATTGTATTTTGGTGATGGTGATGTGTTTGTAGATCTTACTTTACTAAACATTCTTGCTGCTTACAATTATCTCTATCTATAACAGTACTTTCTGTGGAAAATGTTATTGAAAATCTTCAAATTTTAAGAAAATTGTTAAAAATTGACTATAAAGGGCAATAACTCCTAAAGTGGTCAACTGACCATTTTGGTAAAGTTGACTTATTTGTAGATCTTACTTTGCTGAACATTATTGCTGTTTACAGTTTATCTCTATCTATAATAATATTCAAGATAATAACAAACTAGAGGCTCTAAAGAGCCTGTGTCGCTCACCTTGGTCTATGTGAATACTTAACAAAGGACACAGATGGATTCAAGACAAAATTGTGGTTTGGTGATGGTGATGTGTTTGTAGATCTTACTTTACTGAACATTCTTGCTGCTTACAATTATCTCTATCTATAATGAACTTGACCCAGTAGTTACAGTGGAAAATGTAAGTAAATTTTTACAAATTTTGTGAAAATTGTTAAAAAAATATGATTATATAAAGGGCAATAACTCCTTAGGGGTCAATTGACCATTTTGGTCATGTTGACTTCTTTTTAGGTCTTACTTTGCTGTACATTATTGCTGTTTACAGTTTATCTCTATCTATAATAATATTCAAGATAATAACCAAAAACAGCAAAATTTCCTTACAATTACCAATTCAGGGACAGCAACCCAACAACATGTTGTCTGATTCATTTGAAAATTTCAGGGCAGATAGATCTTGACCCGATAATTTTTTTTACCCATGTCAGATTTGCTCTAAATGCTTTGGTTTTTGAGTTATAAGCCAAAAACTGCATTTTACCCCTATGTTCTATTTTTAGCCATGACGGCCATCTTGGTTGGTAGGCGGGGTCACGCCACACATTTTTAAAACTAGATACCCCAATGATGATTGTGGCCAAGTTTGGATTAATTTGGCCCAGTAGTTTCAGAGGAGAAGATTTTTGTAAAAGATTACTAAGATTTACGAAAAATGGTTAAAAATTGACTATAAAGGGCAATAACTCCTAAATTGGTCAACTGACCATTTTGTCATGTTGACTTATTTGTAAATCTTACTTTGCTGAACATTATTGCTGTTTACAGTTTATCTCTATCTATAATAATATTCAAGATAATAACCAACTAGAGGCTCTAAAGAGCCTGTGTCGCTCACCTTGGTCTTTGTGAATATTAAACAATGGACACAGATGGATTCATGACAAAATTGTGTTTTGGTGATGGTGATGTGTTTGTAGATCTTACTTTACTAAACATTCTTGCTGTTTACAGTTTATCTCTATCTATAATAATATTCAAGATAATAACCAACTAGAGGCTCTAAAGAGCCTGTGTCGCTCACCTTGGTGTCTGTGAATATTAAACATAGCAAGAGATGGATTCATGACAAAATTGTGTTATGGTGATGGTGATGTGTTTGTAGATCTTACTTTACTAAACATTCTTGCTGCTTACAATTATCTCTATCTATAATAAACTTGGCCCAGTAGTTTCAGTGGAAAATGTTAGTGAAAATTTACAAATTTTATGAAAATTGTTAAAAATTGACTATAAAGGGCAATAACTCCTTAGGGGGTCAATTGACCATTTCAGTAATGTTGACTTATTTGTAAATATTACTTTGTTGAACATTATTGCTGTTTACAGTTTATCTTTATCTATAATAATATTCAAGATAATAACCAAAAACAGTAAAATTTCCTTAAAATTACCAATTTAGGGGCAGCAACCCAACAACAGGTTGTCTGATTCATCTGAAAATTACAGGGTAGATAGAACTTTAATTTACCTGATGAACAATTTTACCCCATGACAGATTTGCTCTAAATGCTTTGGTTTTTGAGTTATAAGCCAAAAACTGCATTTGACCCCTATGTTCTATTTTTAGCAATGGTGACCATGTTTGTTGATAGATCATAACTTCGGATACAATTTACAAACTAGATACCCTAAGGAACATTCAGTTAAAGTTTGGAAGTATTTGGCCCAGTAGTTTCAGAGGAGAAGATTTTTGTAAAAGATTACTAAGATTTACGAAAAATGGTTAAAAATTGACTATAAAGGGCAATAACTCCTAAAGGGGTCAACTGACCATTTCGGTCATGTTGACTTATTTGTAAATCTAACTTTGCTGAACATTATTGCTGTGTACAGTTTATCTCTATCTATAATAATATTCAAGATAATAACCAAAAACAGCAAAATTTCCTCAAAATTACCAATTCAGGGGCAGCAACCCAACAACAGGTTGACCGATTCATCTGAAAATTTCAGGGCAGATAGATCTTGACCTGATAAACAATATTACCCCCATGTCAGATTTCCTCTAAATGCCTTGGTTTTTGAGTTATAAGCCAAAAACTGCATTTTACCCCTATGTTCTATTTTTAGCTGTGGCGGCCATCTTGGTTGGTTGACCGGGTCATGCCACACATTTTTTAAACTAGATACCACAAAGATGATTGTGGCCAAGTTTGGATTAATTTGGCCATGCAGTTTCAGAGGAGAAGATTTTTGTAATAGATTACTAAGATTTACGAACTAGAGGCTCTAAAGAGCCTGTGTCGCTCACCTTGGTCTATGTGCATATTTAACAAAGGACACAAATGGATTCATGACAAAATTGTATTTTGGTGATGGTGATGTGTTTGAAGTGTTTACTTTACTGAACGATTTTGCTTCTTACAATTATATCTATAATGAACTTTGCCCATTAGTAACAGAGAACTATATTTGGTAAAAATTTACATAAATTTACCAAATTAATGAAAATAGTTAAAAATTGACTCTAAAGGGCAATAACTCCTTAAGGGGTCAATTGACCATTTAGGTCATGTTGACTTATTTGTAGATCTTACTTTGCTGAACATTATTGCTGTTTACAGTTTATCGCTATCTATAATAGTATTCAAGATAACCAAAAACGGCAAAATTTCTTTAAAAATTACCAATTGGAGGGCAGCAACCCAACAACCAGTTGTCCAATTCATCTGAAAAATTCAGGGCAGATAGATATTGACTTGATTAACAATTTAAGTTCTTGTCAGATTTGCTCTAGATGCTTTGGTTTCATAGTTATAAGCCAAAAACTGCATGTTACCCCTATGTTCTATTTTTAGCCGTGGCGGCCATCTTGGTTGAATGGCCAGGTCATCGGACACATTTTTCAAACTAGATACCCCAAAGATGATTGTGGCCTAGTAGTTTCAGTGGAGATTTTGTAAAAGATTACTTAGATTTATGAAAAATGGTTAAAGATTGACTATAAAGGGCAATAACTCCTAAAGGGGTCAACTGACCATTTTGGTCATGATGACTTATTTGTAGATCTTACTTTGCTGAACATTATTGCTGTTTACAATTTATCTCTATCTATAATAATATTCAAGATAATAACCAAAAACAGCAAAATTTCCTCAAAATTACCAATTCAGGGGCAGCAACCCAACAACCGATTGACCGATTTATCTGAAAATTTCAGGGCAGATAGATCTTTACCTGATAAACATTTTTATCCCATGTCAAATTTCCTCAAAATGCTTTGGTTTTTGAGTTATAAGCCAAAAACTGCATTTTACCCCTATGTTCTATTTTTAGCGGTGACGGCCATCTTGGTTAGTTGACCAAGTCACGCCACACATTTTTTAAACGAGATACCCTAAAGATGATTGTGGCCAAGTTTGAATTAATTTGGCCCAGTAGTTTCAGAGGAGAAGATTTTTGTAAAAGATTACTTTAATTTTTCGAAAAATGGTAAAAAATTGACTACAAAGGGCAATAACTCCTAAACGGGTCAACTGACCATTTTGGTCATGTACACTTATTTGTAGATCTTACTTTGATGAACATTATTGCTGTTTACAGTCTATCTCTATCTATAATAATATTCAAGATAATAACCAACTAGAGGCTCTAAAGAGCCTGTGTCGCTCACCTTGGTCTTTGTGAATATTAAACAATGGACACAGATGGATTCATGACAAAATTGTGTTTTGGTGATGGTGATGTGTTTGTAGATCTTACTTTACTAAACATTCTTGCTGCTTACAATTATCTCTATCTATAACAGTACTTTCTGTGGAAAATGTTATTGAAAATCTTCAAATTTTAACAAAATTGTTAAAAATTGACTATGAAGGGCAATAACTCCTTAGGGGGTCAATTGACTATTTTGGTCATAGTGACTTATTTTTAGTTCTTACTTTGCTGTACATTATTGCTGTTAACAGTTTATCTCTATCTATAATAATATTCAAGATAACAAAAAAAACAGCAAAATTTCCTCAAAATTACCAATTCAGGGGCAGCAACCTAACAACCGATTATCCGATTCATCTGAAAATTCCAGGGCAGATAGATCGTGACCTGATCAACAATTTTACTTCCTGTCAGATTTGCTCTTAATGCTTTGGTTTTTGAGTTATGAGCCAAAAACTGCATTTTACCCCCATGTTCTATTTTTAGCCATGGCGGCCATCTCGGTTTGTTGGCCGAGTTACTGGACACATTTTTTTAACTAGATACCCCAATTATGGCTAAGTTTGGTTAAATTTGGCCCAGTAGTTTCAGAGGAGAAGATTTTTCTTAAAGAATACTAAGATTTACGAAAAATGGTTAAAAATTGACTATAAAGGGCAATAACTCCTAAAGTGGTCAACTGACCATTTTAGTCATGTTGACTTATTTGTAGATCTTACTTTGCTGAACATTATTGCTGTTTACAGTTTAACTCTATCTATAATATTATTCAAGATAATAACCAAAAACAGCCAAATTTACTTAAAATTACCATTTCAGGGGCAGTAACCCAACAACAGAATGTCCGATTCATCTCAAAATTTCAGGGCAGATAGATCTTGACCTGGTAAACAATTTTACCCTGTCAGATTTGCTCTAAATGCTTTGGTTTTTGAGTTATAAGCCAAAAAATGCATTTTACCCCTATGTTCTATTTTTAGCCATGGCGGCCATCTTGGTTGGTTGGCCGGGTCACGCCACACATTTTTTAAACTACATACCCCAATGATGATTGTGGCCAAGTTTGGATTAATTTGTCCCAGTAGTTTCAGAGTAGAAGATTTTTGTAAAAGATACCTAAGATTTACGAAAAATGGTTAAAAATGGACTAAAAAGGGCAATAACTCCTAAAGGGGTCAACTGACCATTTCGGTCACGTTGACTTATTTGTAAATCTTACTTTGCTGAACATTATTGCTGTTAACAGTTTATCTCTATCTATAATAATATTCAAGATAATAACCAAAAAACAGCAAAATTTCCTTAAAATTATCAATTCAGGGGCAGCAACCCAACAACGGGTTGTCCGATTCATCTGAAAATTTCAGGGCAGATAGATCTTGACCTGCTAAACAATTTTACCCCATGTCAGATTTGCTCTAAATGCTTTGGTTTTTGAGTTACAAGCCAAAAAATGCATTTTACCCCTATGTTCTATTTTTAACCATGGCGGCCATCTTGGTTGGTTGGCCGAGTCACGCCACACATTTTTTAAACTACATACCCCAATGATGATTGTGGCCAAGTTTGGTTTAATTTGGCCCAGTAATTTCAGAGGAGAAGATTTTTGTAAAAGTTAACGACGACGGACGACGCCGGACGACGGACGCCGGACGCAAAGTGATGGGAAAAGCTCACTTGGCCCTTCGGGCCAGGTGAGCTAAAAACTGCAAAATTTCCTCAAAATTACCAATTCAGGGGCAGCAACCCAACAACCGATTGACCGATTCATCTGAAAATTTCAGGGCAGATAGATCTTGACCTGATAAACATTTTTATCCCATGTCAGATTTCCTCAAAATGCTTTGGTTTTTGAGTTATAAGCCAAAAACTGCATTTTACCCTTTTGTTCTATTTTTAGCCGTGACGGCCATCTTGGTTGGTTGACCAGGTCACGCCACACATTTTTTAAACTAGATACCCCAAAGATGATTGTGGCCAAGTTTGGATTAATTTGGCCCAGTAGTTTCAGAGGAGAAGATTTTTGTAAAAGATTACTTTAATTAACGAAAAATGGTTAAAAATTGACTATAAAGGGCAATAACTCCTAAACGGGTCAACTGACCATTTTGGTCATGTTGACTTATTTGTAGATCTTACTTTGCTGAACATTATTGCTGTTTACAGTTTATCTCTATCTATAATAATATTCAAGATAATAACCAAAAACAGCAAAATTTCCTCAAAATTACCAATTCAGGGGCAGCAACCCAACAACCGATTGACCGATTCATCTGAAAATTTTAGGGCAGATAGATCTTGACCTGATAAACATTTTATCCATGTCAGATTTGCTCTAAATGCTTTGGTTTTTGAGTTATAAGCCAAAAACTGCATTTTACCCCTATGTTCTATTTTTAGCCGTGGCGGCCATCTTGGTTGGTTGACCGGGTCACGCCACACATTTTTTAAACTAGATACCCCAATGATGATTGTGGCCAAGTTTTGTTTGATTTGGGCCAGTAGTTTCAGAGGAGAAGATTTTTGTAAAAGCTAACGCCGGACGACGACGGACGACGGACGCAAAGTGATGAGAAAAGCTCACTTGGCCCTTTGGGCCAGGTGAGCTAAAAACAGTAAAATTTCCTTAAAATTATCAATTCAGGGGCAGCAACCCAACAACGGGTTGTCCGATTCATCTGAAAATTTCAGGGCAGATAGATCTTGACCTGCTAAACAATTTTACCCCATGTCAGATTTGCTCTAAATGCTTTGGTTTTTGAGTTACAAGCCAAAAAATGCATTTTACCCCTATGTTCTATTTTTAACCATGGCGGCCATCTTGGTTGGTTGGCCGAGTCACGCCACACATTTTTTAAACTACATACCCCAATGATGATTGTGGCCAAGTTTGGTTTAATTTGGCCCAGTAATTTCAGAGGAGAAGATTTTTGTAAAAGTTAACGACGACGGACGACGCCGGACGACGGACGCCGGACGCAAAGTGATGGGAAAAGCTCACTTGGCCCTTCGGGCCAGGTGAGCTAAAAACTGCAAAATTTCCTCAAAATTACCAATTCAGGGGCAGCAACCCAACAACCGATTGACCGATTCATCTGAAAATTTCAGGGCAGATAGATCTTGACCTGATAAACATTTTTATCCCATGTCAGGTTTCCTCAAAATGCTTTGGTTTTTGAGTTATAAGCCAAAAACTGCATTTTACCCTTTTGTTCTATTTTTAGCCGTGACGGCCATCTTGGTTGGTTGACCAGGTCACGCCACACATTTTTTAAACTAGATACCCCAAAGATGATTGTGGCCAAGTTTGGATTAATTTGGCCCAGTAGTTTCAGAGGAGAAGATTTTTGTAAAAGATTACTTTAATTAACGAAAAATGGTTAAAAATTGACTATAAAGGGCAATAACTCCTAAACGGGTCAACTGACCATTTTGGTCATGTTGACTTATTTGTAGATCTTACTTTGCTGAACATTATTGCTGTTTACAGTTTATCTCTATCTATAATAATATTCAAGATAATAACCAAAAACAGCAAAATTTCCTCAAAATTACCAATTCAGGGGCAGCAACCCAACAACCGATTGACCGATTCATCTGAAAATTTTAGGGCAGATAGATCTTGACCTGATAAACATTTTATCCATGTCAGATTTGCTCTAAATGCTTTGGTTTTTGAGTTATAAGCCAAAAACTGCATTTTACCCCTATGTTCTATTTTTAGCCGTGGCGGCCATCTTGGTTGGTTGACCGGGTCACGCCACACATTTTTTAAACTAGATACCCCAATGATGATTGTGGCCAAGTTTTGTTTGATTTGGGCCAGTAGTTTCAGAGGAGAAGATTTTTGTAAAAGCTAACGCCGGACGACGACGGACGACGGACGCAAAGTGATGAGAAAAGCTCACTTGGCCCTTTGGGCCAGGTGAGCTAAAAACAGTAAAATTTCCTTAAAATTACCAATTCAGGGACAGCAACCCAACAACAGGTTGTCCGATTCATCTGAAAATTTCAGGGCAGATAGATTTTGACCTGATAAACAATTTTACCCATGTCAGATTTGCTCTAAATGCTTTGGTTTTTGAGTTATAAGCCAAAAACTGCATTTTACCCCCATGTTCTATTTTTAGCCATGGCAGCCATCTTGGTTGGTTGACCGGGTCACCGGACACATTTTTAAAACTAGATACCCCAATGATGATTGTGGACAAGTTTGGTTTAATTTGGCCCAGCAGTTTCAGAGGAGAAGATTTTTGTAAAAGTTAACAACGACGCCGGACGCAAAGTGATGGGAAAAGCTCACCTGGCCTAAAAAGTGATGTTAATAAACTTTGTATAAATACAAGGGAAAATTTATGTATGAAATTAAAGAAAAGAAAAAAAATCTCAAAGAAATTTCATTTTGTTTTTAATATGTGATGGTTTATTTTTTATTTTCTTCACCTTATGCTAAAAATTCATTTGCTTTTTAAAGGAGTTTTATTTTTATAACCGATACTGTTAGAAATCTTGATCGATTTATTTTGCATAACTACACCCCTTTTCAAGTTCTCCAAACTGACCAAAGACTGTTACTAGTATTTAAATCATACAATATAATTAATTCTCAAGCATTGACAGAAAATTGATACATCCTCTGATTTTCTCTTTTTTGAAAACTGAAGTTGGATACATAAATCATTTGGAAATGTTATTTATTTGTGGCTGAGTCGACAATATTCTACTTTCGTTTTTGGCTTTTGAATAAACCACAGTCACCACCAACAGACAAAATTGATGGTGCAATTAAAATTGGTTGTCATGTCAATTTGTTTATTAATAAATGCCCTGACATTTTTTTATGATCCAAGGCCCTGAACCTATACTACTTGGAAAGAACTGTACAAACAACTTTTTTTGCAATATTTGTTTAAATTGAGTTCAGCAATTCTCAAAACAACTTTGGAATATTTGCTAAAATGTGTTATAAATAGTGATGTATGTATGTATGTACGTAGTCGTAAATGCCTCCGTTATCCAAAGAACTCCTCGAAAGCTGCGAGGGTACAGTGGCATCCATGTTCACTCCCTATTAAGATTAATGGAGATGTGTCACTAATGTATATTTATATATATTTGATACCATTGTCGTTCTCCACTTTATCCAGTAATCCAATCTTGTTCAGATGTTTAGGTGTGGCCACAGACAGGGCAAGTACATCTCCTACAGCTTCATGGAAACCTGAAATATCATCATACAGAAATATATGGCATAAAAAGTATAAAATAATAATCAACCCAATTTACATCTTCTTTCTGAAAGAAACAATTACAAGAACTTGTTTATTTAGTTCTGTTAATATTCAAGTTTAAAATAAATTCATGAAAAGTAGTGTTCAAACTCACTCAGGCAAAGTTGAGCTTATATGAATTTGGTAATTATGTTGAGGTACTTTAAGGTCAAGATATTCTCATGTTGCAGCATATTTATGCATTCATGGCTTTCATTAGTTAAGGTTTGAGCATCGGCTGAGGGCTATAGGTTAATCCAGAGAAGTGCTGCAGACACACAAAATATAAAAAGGTTAATTTATTTTTTCAACTCATCAATAATAAATTATTATCAAGAAAGAAAAAGATATAATATGTTTAGAATATGTAACCCAGATGTACTAACCAGAGTTAGCACCCCTTCTAAATGGCACTGGTAAATCTTTATACTGTAGGTAGTACTGTATATGTCCCATCTCATGATGGATAGTTATCAAGTCCTCCATGTTAATGTCTGTGCACATTTTGATCCTGATTTCATAAGAAAGAAAAATAGAAATATATGTGTAAAATATCACATAAATGTTCATAAGTTTACTCATTTAAATAAAGTGCATGGCCATGATGTTGTTTTACTGTGGGATTATTAGTATGCCCCGATGTCAGACTTCATATTATACAATGAAATGGAAATTTGGTATTTGTAATAGTAAAAAATTCCAATCTGTAAACTGGTAGTTATTTATAAGAGCTTACTAAAATTTTCTGATTGAATGAAAAGTGCACTTCACAATAATGGAACAGTTTGGACATTTTTGTGAACATTTAAGTTTAAAAGCATTTCTAAAAAGATATAAATTCTGAAAATACCAATTCTCATCCATAAATATTCATGCATCCATCATAAATGGTAAGAAATTGAAGCAAATATGATAAAAAGGAGAGGTGAGTCATAGATATAAGAAGATATGGTAAGAGTGGCATTTATGTTTGTCTATAAAGGTATTACTGGAAATCAACTCTTTGTGTAGATACAATATGCTTACTGCATCTTACTGTGAAAAATAAAATCTTGTAAAGATGACTTCTTATGATTTTTTAAACATTTACCTAAAATCTTTTTGATTATAGAAATCCCAGGCTGATGCATGGCACACCACCTCTCTGCCATCTGTAGGTTTAGTAATCATGGACTTGTTCCAAAACGTCTCAGGCATTTTCTTTAATCCTAGTGAAACAAAAAACTCCTCTGCAATTTTAAACAGGTCTAATGCTGTTTTATTCTAAAATATAAAATGTTAAATGAGTGAATATGATATATTTGCCATAAGTATTCAATATAAATAAGTATCAATATCAGAAGTATGTTTAATGGCAATATGTCTGATTTTTTTAAAATCTTTTCTTTTAAATAGAGAATCTGCATAAAAAAATTCTTACTTCCCTTGATGAATTATTTACATATACGGTATAACAGAGTATACAATGCACAAAGCAACCTTGAGACTAGATATTGAACCTTTTGATTTCAATAGTATACTGTAAACCAACTTATATTCACGACTTTCGCGAGTAGAAAAATAACTTGAAAATAAATTGTCGTGAATATGTAAAATTTGGTTGTTTCCTTATTAAAACACACAAAATTAGTTAGAAAATCATAAAATTAAAAAGCTGTGAAGAGGTCTAGAAAGGGTCAAATACCAAATAAAGTTTCCGCGAAAATAAGTTGGTTTCCAGTATCTCTTATTTCACATCAGAACAGATTAAGGGTTGTTCCTTACATAGAAAATACACTTCTTATTTGAGATTCTAGAAAATGCTTCCCTTGTTTCACTTATCACTTTTGATCATGTCCTGAATGTTCAATGACATCCCCCTAGATTTAGTCATTGGGTTTCCCTAGTTTCCTCTGTGTAATTTTCTATTATTAAAAGATTCATTGTACATCTGATTGTTGGTATAGTGTGGTTTGCAACAGTGGATCATGAAAAATCAAAAGGTCAACGTACAAAAAGAAAATATACTCCATTGAACCAACACCTGGCAAGTCAGGATAGGGATTTCATCAACCACAGATTTACCAGACATGATTTTATTGAAAAGTATAATAGATGTTTACCTGTTGTTTTAATACAGGTGTAACATCTATCCCTGCTTTACCTTCAAAAGGTATAAGTGTATCATAAATGTTATTCCACTGCTGGGCCCACATATTTCCTGAAAATAAAACAGTTCAAAATTTGTTATGAAATTACATTAATTCCAGATCAATTTCTCCATAGTTTAATGGCATTACAAATTTCATTGTCCAAGATTAAAATTATTTTGTATATGAAATTATATGAATTAATTTTTATTCAAAATAGTAGATATATCTAAATAGCTGTGTAACCTCTTTATTTATTTTTTTCAGGCATATTACACAAAAAAAAACTGTTTTATAGTTTCTGCAAGTCATTTAAACATCCTAAATCACATATTTCGTTTAATCAAAATTTTGCATCATCATAAACTCTCACATGCTTTAAGCTTCAAATAGATTTCACAATAACAAATTGTCAAGAATATTATTCATTGTGTTTACCAAATAAATGTGCTGGTATGTGTCCTGATTGAGGGAAATATTGGGCACCATATCTCTGCTTTAATTTCCTTCTTACATATGCATGTAAATTTTCATATAAGGGAGATAACTCTTGTAATAGATTTTCCAAATCTTGTCTGAAAGTTGATGTTTCATATCCCGATCTCCAATAATCTCCAGTGTTGTTATAGCCTGAAATATAAAACATGCACTGTATGTACTTATTGATTATCATTGGTCATCTCAAGGAGATGGACTTTCTCCCTTGAGCCAGTATTGCGAAAGTGAGAAAAGCAATTGAGTTGAGATGACCAATACCTATGACAATGTTGTAAATTTCATTGACAACTGCACGTGAGATCTTACTTCTAGCAATAATTTTTTATATCACTCTAGTGTGAAAGGAAATTATCAGTAAGTAAGATCAAAGGAAAATTTCTTTAGAAAGTGATAAACATGAATACCATATAGTAGAGATATTGATTTAAACTAACATCCATTTGTTTATTAAAGTCATAAGAAACCTCAAATTAAAAAAAATAATGCATATGTATTTTATAACTCAATGGATAGTTTTCATTACAAAACTGATGTACATATACTTTTTTTCTGAAAAAAATTCTTTAATTTGTTCATATTTAGAAGAAGTTTACTTTATTTTAATTGCTTCCCCGCAATTCCCCAACATATTTTCGGTATGCAAAGTGTCCTCAGTGTAACCCATCTCGTAAAAATCCTGTAATAGCAATATGCATGGATGTCCTTAAAATAAACTATTATCTGAATGTACATGTTGAACACGTGATCAATATCCATGCTTTTTTGTTGATTGTTGACAAACAGGTGATAATCTTTAAACTTCGGCTTCAAAACACAAACTTTAATTACCTGCCATATTTTCACAACACTGACCGATTGAAAAAAAATTGACGATTATAGAAATCTATGCAAAAAAATGATAAAATCATGAACAGAAGACCAAGTTTATGATGTTTAATTGCATAGGTTCAAGAATTGGAATAACATTATTTTTCACCGGTCACTCGTTTCTTATGACTTTAAATGTATCAAAAAATGTAAAGATGATATACGAGTCAAACTATTTCTGATTGTTTTGTAGGTGTTGCACACATAGACATGGATCTTAGTAAAAGGTTTGTACACCGGCACTAAGTATTGCCTCTATATTACCTAATGCATTGATTGCTTCATTGCTAATTTCAACCATTTTCTGGTAATCTGCTTTCATTTTCTTTCCTGTATTATCCCTCCATTTCTGCCAAGCCTCAGATAACAGATGATAATGTTTAGATGTATTACCACTGGAAGTTAAAAGTCTTGTCAGACCTAATAAATTTTAAAAAAAAAATATTATTATTATTAATGTATCTCATTTTCATTAACCAATTACCCTGGTATTTCTTCATTTTCTTCAAAGTAGTGTGCTTTAATTTCTGACCAATTTAAAAGAATAAAGTTTTGGGTGAAACATTTTTCTAGAAATATTAAAGAACCTTAGTGAGAGTGCTCACATACCCCACGTCCCCACATTGTCATTGGAGAAATTAAATAAGTGTAAGAAAAGAAAATTGTATAAGAAAACAAGAGGCTCTCAAGAGCCTGAATCGCTCACCTTAATTCTTTTGGTTAAATCTCTCATCAATGATTATTTTGGATTTTCAATTTATTTAAATGTTTTTTGGATCGTCCTATTTTCTTCAAAAGCCAAAAAAAATAATCATTTTCTCCTATGTTCTATTTTAGCCATAGGAGCTATGTTTCTTGACATACAAGGAAATAAAATATAAAATTTATACTAGATACTCTGAAACTCATTTAGCCTAAGTTTGGCTGAAATTGATACAGCAGTTTCAAAGGAGAAGATTTTTTAAAGTAAGTCAACATGATGAACAAATTGTGAAAAAAGTCTTTAAAGGGCAATAACTCCTTAAGGGGTCAATTGACAATTTTGGTCAAATTGACTTCATTGAAGATCTTACTTTGCTGAACATTATTGCTGTTTACAGTTTATTTCTATCTTTTGCATTTGACCCCTATGTTCTATTTTTAGCAATGGCGACCATGTTTGTTGATAGATCATAACTTCGGATACAATTTACAAACTAGATACCCTAAGGAACATTCAGTCAAAGTTTGGAAGTATTTGGCCCAGTAGTTTCAGAGGAGAAGATTTTTGTAAAAGATTACTAAGATTTACGAAAAATGGTTAAAAATTGACTATAAAGGGCAATAACTCCTAAAGGGGTCAACTGACCATTTCCGTCATGTTGACTTATTTGTAAATCTTACTTTGCTGAACATTATTCCTGTTTACAGTTTATCTCTATCTATAATAATATTCAAGATAATAACCAAAAACCGCAAAATTTCCTTAAAATTACCAATTCAGGGGCAGCAACCCAACAACAGGTTGTCTGATTCATCTGAAAATTTCAGGGCAGATAGATCTTGACCTGATAAACAATATTACCCAACGTCAGATTTGCTCTAAATGCTTTGGTTTTTGAGTTATAAGCCAAAAACTGCATTTGACCCCTATGTTCTATTTTTAGCAATGGCGACCATGTTTGTTGATAGATCATAACTTCGGATACAATTTACAAACTAGATACCCTAAGGAACATTCAGTCAAAGTTTGGAAGTATTTGGCCCAGTAGTTTCAGAGGAGAAGATTTTTGTAAAAGATTACTAAGATTTACGAATCAAAGCACCAAAGGCGCTGTAGGCAGTTAAGTAAAAAAAAGGAGAGGCAAACTTGGCAGAAGTTAAGACAAATATTGTTGAAAAATTGGTGAAAATATTATCTTGGCTATTTCTCAAGTATTGAATAATGTTTGTACCCTAAATTTTAACTATCCAATCCTGCCACTTTTAAAAGTTATGTCCAATTATTTCTTTTAATATCTAATATCTGCGATTATGCACATACTGTACATTGTCACATGTAAGGGAAGACTTAAAATTGTGCCTGTCCATATTGAGGACCCCTATGGAGTAATTTTGTAATTGTTGCTGTATATCATATCCATTTTTCATAATTGTTTTGTACATAAATCAGGCTGCTGTAGTTTTATTGTTTTACATTTGTAATTTCCTGGTCTTTTAAAGCTTACTATGCAGTATACATGTAGGTTTTGCTAAAAGTTACAAGCTGCATGAAGGATTATTCTTATCAGATTAATAATTTCAATAATGGGGTCCAGCAGTGGTGTATGGTTTAATTCAACTATATTCTATAGTATGAATATGCCATATTAGCAGTTTTAGTTGCATCAGTTGGTGCGCCTACATTGTATGCACAATCATCAAATCATAGCTGAAACTATCTTAAGTGGTGTAATTTTCTTGCAAGTTATATTACAATAAATGCTATGTTGTTATAATGGCCTAGCAATGATACAACACTTTTTGAAGCCTGTATGGTTGCCTAACTATAATTGCTTACTTTCTTCATTTATTTTGGTGGATATATATATAGTTGTCTCATTATGATGCATTGGCTATCATTCCATATATTCTTATCTTTATAATAATTGTACATGTCTTATCTATAATCAGCTTTTAATACAGAGACATGTTTTGCCTATTTGTTATTTTGATAATACAAATAATACAATTAAAATAGAAATGCATTAACATGTAAAATATATTCAGACAATGATCCATGACTGAACAATCCCTATGGAAATAAGATGTGCCAACACTTATACAACTGCTTACCAAATAACATTGACTTTTCATAACTTTTCCCCTTTAAACAAACTCTAACACATAGATTA
Organism: Mytilus edulis; assembly: GCF_963676685.1. NCBI lineage: Eukaryota > Metazoa > Mollusca > Bivalvia > Mytilida > Mytilidae > Mytilus > Mytilus edulis. Next base: position 69,199,108 of record NC_092345.1, on the reverse strand, counting down.
CTGGTATCTTAAACTAACATAATTATAGTCAAAGTCAATAGATCATGTATATGACCGAGGGGTAAGGACCAAATATCCTCTATGGAACTGAAATGTACTAATGCTTCTTCACCTACATGGCAATCATCATTGACTTACGACGATTGGTTTCCTTCATAGTAAAATAATCAAAAGCTTTATGAATTTTCAAAGTAACGCAAGTTTCCAAGTAAAAAGAGAATAATTTAGGGGGCAGGGTCAAATATCCTCAATAGAAATTGAAAGTGACAAAGTTTATACAACTGCACACCAAATATCATTGACCATTCACTAGTGGTTCCTCAATAACTGACCTAATCAAAAACTAATACATGTAAACTAAGTTTCAGAGTCAATTGACTATGACAAAGGGGGTGGGGCTAAATATTCTGGTAATAAGGTAATGAGATATACCTATGCTAACACAACTGCGTACCAAATATCATTGACCTCCCATAAACTAGACCTAATCACACAATCACAAACTACATTTTTGTAATACATTGTTGATGCTGACCATTCTGACAAAACAACACAACTATATATACATGTATGCCTCTCTTTTTGACTCTGTCATCTTTGGCAAGACAAAAATTCCAACAAATTTAATACAAATATTTTGTCCATCTTTTTTTAATATTTCTTTATTCTTAATTTCTTAAATAAATCAATGCCGCATTTACACATAATTTGATATCAATTTGAAACGTTTAACATGTTTAATGTCTACTTCAATACGCGTCAAAATCACTTCACTGTCCAAATGAGCTTAATTTTTATCTCAATTAATAATATTCATTTGTTGTAACTGCTTGCAAGTTTATAAATAATTCCTGTCAGAAAGCTGAATCAAAACTTTTTGTATTAGTTGACATGATTACACCTGGCAAAAACAATCTTCAAAATTGATCATATATGTAGATGTACATGTAGGTATATGTAAATATCTTCATAACATCGTACATGTAGTAGTCTAGAGTTTCATTGTTGTTGTGGAACTATAGGGGTGAATAGACAATCCAGTTGCTACAGAGAATCATGTATTGTACATATACATGTACATGTATGCCTTGCCTCTTCTTGTATTAGCCATTGCAAAAGATTGGAATCAAGCTGAAATAAAAACAAATACAAATAGGTATAATATTCATTATTGCTTTAAAAATTTTTCATATACAATGTGGCATAAAGGCTTCATGTCATTTTTGTTCATCTAATGAGTTAACCTTTTTCAACTGATTTTTATAGTTCGTTCTCATGTTGTACTGTTATACCATTGTCCCAGGTTAGGGGAGGGTTGGGATCCCGCTAACATGTTCAAACCCGCCACATTATTTACGTTTGTGCCTGTCCCAAGTCAGGAGCCTGTAATTCAGTGGTAATCGTTTGTTTATGTGTTACATATTTGTTTTTCGTTCATTTTTTTTATATAAATAAGGCCGTTAGTTTTCTTGTTTTCTTGTTTTACATTGTCTTATTGGGGCCTTTTATATGGGGTATGGGCTTTGCTCATTGTCGAAGGCTGCACGGTGACCTATAGTTGATAATGTCTGTGTCATTTTGGTCTCTTGTGGACAGTTGTCTCATTGACAATCATACCACATCTTCTTTTTTTATATATTCACGTCTAAAATCTTTATGTATTAGTTTTGTCCATGTTCATGTTCATTGAGGCCCTTATAATTACATTTGTTATGCTTTAATTCTCTAGGGTCCCAAGTCAGGATCGTCTGGCCTTTGTTAGTCGGCTTGTGTGATTTTCAATTATAGATTCTTGTGTATAATTCTAACTTAAGTTTAGTATGACATGAACTCCATAATCATTGAACTAGTAACTTTTGTTTAGGGTCAATTGAAGCAAGCCTTCATGTTTGAGAGTTTCTCGCTGCATTGAAGACCATTTGGTGGCCTTCGGCTGTTCTCAGCTCTTTGGTCTAGTCCAAATAATTATGACGTCTTGAAAGGCTATTATAATTTTTTTCTTTGACGCCTTACTTCGACGTAAGGCGTCAAAGAAAAAAATTATAATAGCCTTTCAAGACGTCATAATTTTTTGGACTACTCTTTGGTCGTGTTGTTGTCTTTTTAGCACATTCCCCATTTTCATTCCAATTTTATTTGAAATTGTTAGTGAAATATCTTGATCACGGATTCGCTGTCATCCATTGCCAATGTTATAATAAAATAATATATCTGTTCTATAAATAATTGATGTAGGAATTAAGAAAAATACTGTTTGTAACTTGTTAAAAACGTAACTTCGTAACGCACAACGTTACCTTCTACAGGCTTCTTTTCGTACCATGGGAGTTTTATTTCACAGTAATTTCATAGAAAAGTGGTTTACCAGTATCAAGTTGCTGAAGGAAACGAAAAGTTATGATTCTTGAAAATTTCACGAATGCTAAATATCCGGAAAATGAAAAGTGCTTGTAAATCCAAATCAATTACGGCTTGGGAAGCGTCACAAATTTCGTACTTAATATTTTACAATTATATACTTTTGAAGTGAAATAATGCTGTCCATTAGTAAGTTATTGATAAAGTAGTAATCTTAATATTTTTTAAGCGCCTTTGGCTATATCAAAGCACATGTAGCAGTCTGTAACACCAAAGCCTTAACTAAAACACGATGAAGGAAACCATCTAGAAATGACCTTGACATCGACAAAATCTAAAAATATGTATTCAAATGAGGTCCCGATTAAAATTGCAAAGGCCCTGATCAAGTATAATGTTTGGGGGTTTCCACGATACATATCAAGTACGGAGAGACACGATGACAAATAATAATAACATCAGTTTGCATTAAATAATTAAATAAAATACATATCTTCATACAATGTAGAAATAAAATAATCAAGTATTCTTACAAATTCAAGACTTATACAGAGAGGAAGTAAGACAATGCTTTTAAATATTTACCTTTATTGGGATGGAATCCACCAAATTCAACGGCGTCACTGATTAAAAATAGCCGCAAAATTATATCCATGCGCCATTTGGCAAATTTTAATGCCTTCATTACAAACATTTTCGGCAATGAAATTATTCTTACAATAGCTCACTTACATCTTCATCAAAAGCACAGACGATAAAAAGCTATGCTTAACTTTTTAATTAGCACTTTTTCAAATGGGGAACATCAATTGTTTTGGGAAAATCGACGATCATTTAAGGTAATTTTCCTTATATTTATTGATTTTCATAACAAAAAGTGTGAAAAAAATGTCTAATTAGTTATAAAGAATCTACCAGACCTGCCAGATCAGAGAAATGGCACTTTTTCAAAAATTCCCAGGGGGGAACCAAAATCCAGGGTGCTCGCATAAGGCAGCTTAACTGCCTAAAAATGGTTAAAAATTGACTATAAAGGGCAATAACTCCTAAAGGGGTCAACTGACCATTTCCGTCATGTTGACTTATTTGTAAATCTTACTTTGCTGTACATTATTCCTGTTTACAGTTTATTTCTATCTATAATAATATTCAAGATAATAACCAAAAACAGCAAAATTTCCTTAAAATTACCAATTCAGGGGCAGCAACTCAACAACAGGTTGTCTGATTCATCTGAAAATTTCAGGGCAGATAGATCTTGACCTGATAAACAATATTACCCAACGTCAGATTTGCTGTAAATGCTTTGGTTTTTGAGTTATAAGCCAAAAACTGCATTTGACCCCTATGTTCTATTTTTAGCAATGGCGACCATGTTTGTTAATAGATCATAACTTCGGATACAATTTACAAACTACATACCCTAAGGAACATTCAATTAAAGTTTGGAAGTATTTGGCCCAGTAGTTTCAGAGGAGAAGATTTTTGTAAAAGATTACTAATATTTACGAAAAATGGTTAAAAATTGACTATAAAGGGCAATAACTCCTAAAGGGATCAACTGACCATTTCCGTCATGTTGACTTATTTGTAAATCTTGCTTTGCTGAACATTATTCCTGTTTACAGTTTATCTCTATCTATAATAATATTCAAGATAATAACCAAAAACAGCAAAATTTCCTTAAAATTACCAATTCAGGGGCAGCAACCCAACAACGGGTTGTCTGATTCATCTGAAAATTTCAGGGCAGATAGATCTTGACCTGATAAACAATATTACCCCATGTCAGATTTGCTCTAAATGCTTTGGTTTTTGAGTTATAAGCCAAAAACTGCATTTGACCCCTATGTTCTATTTTTAGCAATGGCGACCATGTTTGTTGATAGATCAAAACTTCGGATACAATTTATAAATTAGATACCCTAAGGAACATTCAGTTAAAGTTTGAAAGTATTTGGCCCAGTAGTTTCAGAGGAGAAGATTCTTGAAATAGTTTACGACGACAGACGACGACAGACGACGGACGACAGACGACGGACGACAACGGACGCCAAGTGATGGCATAAGCTCACTTGTCCCTTCGGGACAGGTGAGCTAAAAAAATGGAATCGTTATTTCCTGTCGATATGCACATCTACATAGTAGGTCCTTATTATCTACAAAGTTTCATGAAATTCTGTTGTATGGTTTTAGAGAAGTTGCGATGGCGAACTGTTGCAGTAGTACATTAAAGCAAATAAGTTCAAAGGGGCGTAACTCCTGGGAAAAAAATTGAATTGTAATTTCCTGTCTATATGCACATCTACCAAGTATGTCCTTATTATCGACAAAGTTTCATGAAATTCTGTTGTGTGGTTTCAGAGGAGTTGCAATGACAAACTGTTGCAGTAGTACATTAAAGCAAATAAGGAAAAATATTGAATCGTAATTTCCTGTCGATATGCACATCTACATATTATGTCCTTATTATCTAAAAAAGGTTTCGTGAAATTCTGTTGTGTGGTTTGAGAGGAGTTGCGATGACAAGTAACAGGACTGACAGACGGACTGATGGACAGACTGACGGACAGACTGACAGATGAACAGACAGGTCAAAAACATTTTACCCTCCGCAATTGTGTGGGGTATAAAAAACAAGTGTTACGAATTGCAATTGTTCACCTGCTTTGTATGCTTATATATCAGTCAGGAAATATTACCTGGTTCTATCTGGTGACAATTCCCATCAGACAAACATACATTGGCTTTACTAACCTGGTTCTATCTGGTGACAATTCCCATCAGACAAACATACATTGGCTTTACTATAAATTGATTCCATGTTGGCTACAACATTACTCAGCTGAAAACAAATTTATCAAATTGAGCTAATAAAGGTACAATTACTTCTTTATAAATCACAAAACATCCTAGTGAACAATAATTTTTGTTGTTGATTTACCTGAAATTCTTAAAAAATAAATTGCTTACCCACTTAAAAGAATCCACAAATGGGTTTTAAATTAGTTAAATTCTCTTGATCTGTATAAGAAATATTTGTCATTGGACATTAACCCTTACCATGCTGAGTGGTGGGTGGGCGGGAATTTGCCCCAAATTGGGTCATCAGGTGCAAAAAGCGTCAATTTTGCCTATTTTCGTTCTTTCTCTTGACCAAGAAGACCCAGGGATGCTGGTAAAGGTATCCAGCTGTAGCCTGCATGTAGAGTGGACCCTAGTTAACGAATTGACCCCAGCAGTTGTTAGGTCGGAGTGAATCTGATCTTGGTTCAGCAGTCTACAGAAGGTCATTTGGACCAAAAATACTGAATTTCACGATTTTTCCCGATTTTTGACTTCAAATGGACCCAAAACCGGAAGTAGTTGTTTTCTATGCGTATTTCAATTATAATAACGATCAGTAGTTATATGGCCGTGGGTTTGCACTATTTGTGCAAGTTTTATGCCTCTGAACTTCTTGTGTAAGATACAGATGTGAAGCCCACCCCTCCAGAAAACCGAGTTTTAGCCAATTTCAATTTTCCAAGTCCGTATTTGTGCTCAAAATGCTACTTATACATGAGAAACGTGAATATGGATAGCCTCAGGTTGACGGAACATCCATAACTTTTAAAATAAGTATCATAAAGTGGACTTCTAAAAGTATGGAACGCCATTGGAGCCAAATAACGGTTAATTGGGTACGCCCGTCATATGACGGTCACCGCATGGTAAGGGTTAATTAACAAACTCAAAAAAATATAATATTTTTTTTAAAGCGTTTTTGAACTTATCCTTGTATCTGGAGGCCTTCCTGACCCGTTCTGACCCATAATAAGATGAAAAAACATCCAAATTTGAGCTAAAACTGGACAAAAATTGGTTTCTACTACCAAGGGCCTTAACCCTTACCATGCTGAATTGTTTTCAGAAAATGTCTAATTTTCGTTTATTTGCAAAAATATGCAAATTATATGCAAATGAGCTTAGCCCTGTTGCTGTAGCATATTGATTCCTTTAAATCTAATATAGGTGATCACAGGGTGGGGTGGTCAGGGTGAGGAAGCGGGGGTGGGTGGGCGGGAATTTCCCCAAATTGGGTCATCAGGTGCAAAAAGCGTCAATTTTGCCTATTTTTCGTTCTTTCTCTTGACCAAGAAGACCCAGGGATGCTGGTAAAGGTATCCAGCTGTAGCCTGCATGTAGAGTGGACCCTAGTTAACGAATTGACCCCAGCAGTTGTTAGGTCGGAGTGAATCTGATCTTGGTTCAGCAGTCTACAGAAGGTCATTTGGACCAAAAATACTGAATTTCACGATTTTTCCCGATTTTTGACTTCAAATGGACCCAAAACCGGAAGTAGTTGTTTCCTACGCGTATTTCAATTATAATAACGATCAGTAGTTATATGGCCGTGGGTTTGCACTATTTGTGCAAGTTTTATGCCTCTGAACTTCTTGTGTAAGATACAGATGTGACGCCCACCCCTCCAGAAAACCGAGTTTTAGCCAATTTCAATTTTCCAAGTCCGTATTTGTGCTCAAAATGCTACTTATACATGAGAAACGTGAATATGGATAGCCTCAGGTTGACGGAACATCCATAACTTTTAAAATAAGTTTCATAAAGTGGACTTCTAAAAGTATGGAACGCCATTGGAGCCAAATAACGGTTAATTGGGTACGCCCGTCATATGACGGTCACCGCATGGTAAGGGTTAACAAACTTAAAAAAATATAATATTTTTTTAAGCGTTTTTGAACTTATCCCTGTATCTGGAGGCCTTCCTGACCCGTTCTGACCCATAATAAGATGAAAAAACATCCAAATTTGAGCTAAAACTGGACAAAAATTGGTTTCTACTACCAAGGGCCTTAACCCTTACCATGCTGAATTGTTTTCAGAAAATGTCTAATTTTCGTTTATTTGCAAAAATATGCAAATTATATGCAAATGAGCTTAGCCCTGTTGCTGTAGCATATTGATTCCTTTAAATCTAATATAGGTGATCACGGGGTGGGGTGGTCGGGGTGAGGAGGCGGGGGTGGGTGGGCGGGAATTTTCCCCAAATTGGGTCATCAGGTGCAAAAAGTGTCAATTTTGCCTATTTTTCGTTCTTTCTCTTGACCAAGAAGACCCAGGGATGCTGGTAAAGGTATCCAGCTGTAGCCTGCATGTAGAGTTGACCCTAGTTAACGAATTGACCCCAGCAGTTGTTAGGTCGGAGTGAATCTGATCTTGGTTCAGCAGTCTACAGAAGGTCATTTGGACCAAAAATACTGAATTTCACGATTTTTCCCGATTTTTGACTTCAAATGGACCCAAAACCGGAAGTAGTTGTTTCCTATGCGTATTTCAATTATAATAACGATCAGTAGTTATATGGCCGTGGGTTTGCACTATTTGTGCAAGTTTTATGCCTCTGAACTTCCTGTGTAAGATACAGATGTGAAGCCCACCCCTCCAGAAAACCGAGTTTTAGCCAATTTCAATTTTCCAAGTCCGTATTTGTGCTCAAAATGCTACTTATACATGAGAAACGTGAATATGGATAGCCTCAGGTTGATGGAACATCCATAACTTTTAAAATAAGTATCATAAAGTGGACTTCTAAAAGTATGGAACGCCATTGGAGCCAAATAACGGTTAATTGGGTACGCCCGTCATATGACGGTCACCGCATGGTAAGGGTTAAGGAAATACAATGTTGATAGAGAGACATGCTTTGCTAAGGTAACATTTAAACTGAAAAAATCATTATGCATTACTGATGGAGTGGGGCCAAATAATCTACATGAAAAAAGATTCGTTTAACATATAAGCTTACCAAATGTCATTGAAATATCATTTGAAATTTTTCTTAAACTGATGTAATCACAAACTCAAACTACAGATGACAGACAGACAGGGTGGTTCATATAGAATAGAATAATTTTTATTGCTAATCACAGTGCCCAAAGCTGAGCATAATAATTACATTAAACTCATATACAATGATTACAATGATTGTTTAAAACCTATATATCCACCATAATCAATAGTTCAATGTATCACAATACAATTGACCTGTACTTACATCATGTAGCTTTTCCTTATCTTCCAGTGCACTAGTTCCTATATCGGTGATCTTTGTAAATAATCTTTTTAAAGTCTCATTTTTGAAGTTTTTCCAATCGTACATGCTGGCATTCCTGTAAGCTTCTTTTTCAAAATTCGCAACTGTCACACTATAGTTTACCTAAAACATAAAGTGATTTTGATATCAAAAGATACAAATATTGTGAACATAAAACAAATTTGAGAGTTTTAGGCTATAGAGACAAAATATAACAAACATGTATGATTTGACTTCTTTCGATTTATAATAATCCATCCAAACTTTTAAATAAAACAGTCTTTGCTGCAAAAGCATTCTGAGGTCTTGCCTTCAGGGTAACAATTTATTACCATGTCACAAAAGTCAATACAAATATCTAAAATAAAAGCATCAATCTCATTAAAATCCGATGTTCTGATACGCTACACTCCAATTTTAATGGATTGTAAAAGCATCTGTTTCAATTATATATACATATCCTATATCTACGAACCGATACTTCTTGGTTGTAATCTGTTATATTTGTGGCATATGACCAATCAATTTCTCCTTGTTTAGCGTTGACATCTTGTACCATTGTGTTGTACTGGTTTACATATAACCATGCTGATTCCTCATCTGTAAGCTTCCCAGACACAGGGTTAGGACAGGAATCAGTCCAACCTGATCTTTGACCTTTGTTCTGTTCTTTCAACCATTCAATAAGGGGTGCAAAGTATTCCAAGATTGCAGAAACATCCATTTTAGATTGCTTTGTAATGGCTTTCATAGCTTCAGGCCATGGTTTTGATTGGCCCATTTTCAGCATATCTCTAAATAATTCCAAAATAATGTTTATCATTTTTCATAAATAAAAAGAAAATAAAGTGCCTCAGTTGTTATCTCATCACCCAACATATTCTTCCTTTTCTTTATTCATATATATTTAACATGTTTGATCTTAAAAACTTTATTTCAAAATTATTTACCTTGTTGCTCATGAGGTCAAACCAGAAAAGGTTGTTGAAGCAGCTATTTCTCTTGGTTTTCTTTGATTGATCATTCAATTGTATTTGGGGAGAAAAATAATCTATAATACTTAAAAATGCCAACATAAATTAGTAAAAAAATTGCTTGATAAAATGAGAGTTGCACTTCTTAACCAAAGAATTATTTATTATTCAACTTTATTCCCTCAGATACAACAAAGACTTCCTTCTATCTTACCCCAAGAGTTTCCCAGCAGCTGTAGAATTGTAGATGTCACACTCATGTAATGCTCCTTTGTGTCCTGCAGCCTCACATAAAGCTTTATGGAACTGGAACTGTATCACATAACTCACAAAGTATCTGTAAAGAGATTCTCTATCAACAACAGTCTAATTGTTTTGCCAGTCCCAGGACTTTTATACATTAAATGAAATTATGTAACTTTAATACAACTGCCCATAAGATTTTACTCCTGGTACTGTGCATGAACAGTAAATACCATAGTGACATGTAATATACTCTTACTGAATTCAAAAGTATTAAACAAAACTCTGTCAAAAGGCAGAAACTTTTAAATTATTGGAAAATTCTTTAGGTTTTAAAAGTTAAAAGAACAGGGAATCTTTTCCGATTTGCTTTTATATATTAACATTAACATAAAAAGACATGTGTTTCTTCTTTCCTTTGCTTAGCACTACACTCATATGTGGTAAAGCTTAGCGAAAGGTATTGCGACGTAATCAGTCAAACAAACTTTATTAGATTAACTCGTAAAGGAACGATCGTTATATTGGTCAATTCAAACCTTCGACCTCACACCTGCGAAAATAGAACATGCGTACTTCAAGTTGAATGGACTGATTAGTATTAACGTAGCTGGTCGAGGTTGTTATAACCTTCCATCATCGTATTCACGTACATGATTGTGTTCTTGATTATCCAATAGCAATTCTAGCTTTTATACATGTGCATGTAAAATTCATTGAATTCATAATTTTGTGCAATAGTAAAATTTTAAAACTTTTTAGTAACAGGTTTCACATCGAAATATTTAATTATTCAACTGTGTTCTCATTTGGTTCTGAATTAAGAGATCTACCATTTTATTTTGAAGGGAGGGGGGGACTTGGATAAAACATTTTGTTCCTTTTTTTAGTTGTAATCTCTGTCCTGTCTTTTTATTTTTCGGTCTATTTGGTCATGCCTTTTTTTTATTAGTTTGTCCGGATAAATCGTCATCCGGCCTTTTTTTTTGCCAAGTTGCTCATCCTGCCTTTTCATATCTTTCGCAGGTTTTAGGTATTCGACTAAGAAAAGTGTGATTTTTTTCTGATTCAGTAAACTTAGTTTTGAGAAAAAAAATCCAGAATTCTGAGTAAATTAAGAACATGTATAAACCAACAATACTTTGTTTAAAGAAAAATGGAGATGGCAAACCATGTCACAGTGGAAGTAATGTACTTTGTTAACTCAAGCGATATACTTAATGAATTTTATTATTAACCGTGTTGCTATTCTCGGTTGAAAAACAAACGTAATTATCTATTGTAAATACATGTATTAAAATAGTTACATAAAAACAATCAGTTTTTAAAAGCGTGTTTATTCATTAAATGTATTGATAAAAAGGTGGGTCCCTTCTTGTACATGCATTCAGTCATCCCTGTCAGTAGTTTCTTAATATTTTGTTTCTCAGTTTATCTTACATGTATGATTTTGTATTTCATTTTAAATACGCATGCATATTTCGGAGACCATTTGCTCCGTAAATGATACGTAATTTCTGAATGACCAAACGCTTAGCTACTGTGTAACGTTCTGTCGGTGTGTTCGTTTTATAGCATGAAAACACTAAAAGAGGATTGTGTAAATCCATTATAAATACTTTTTTGTGTTAACTTGTTATGGGCCTCTTTAAGGTGTTGTTAACTGTTATCTGAGATCAATTTAAGCTGTTAGCTGTCCCCCCCCCCCACTTTGTTAACTGTTATCAGCATTTTTGCATTTTTTGTTAACTGTTTTTGCCAAAATCGAGGTGTTGTTAACATGTTAAAGGACCCCCTATTGCCCCCCTCCTTAATCATCCGTATAAAAGCGTCACATCATTCACATGTCACATAATTTTATTTTTATTCATATATTTTTCATAATGCGGTTCAAGATAATTATGTTGCTGCGGTATAATATTTCGACACAACTATTTGAAATTCACAAAACATTTATTTAATTCTTTTGACCAAAGATTTGTAAACTATACATTGTAACATTGTCAAATCCTTGTTTTTACGTTCGTAGTAACATAGTACATTCCAAAGTCAGTCACCTGTGTCAATTCACATGCACACTACGATCATTGTTGTTGTATTTGAATCTTTCAGCCAATGAAATGAGACGTTACAAGTTGTTTGTTTGTGATATGCCAGAATGTTATCAATGAACTATCAAACGCTAAAGTTGACTGCATTTCAGTGTAAACTTATGAGCAGTGATGATATCAAAATATATATGATCTTTACCTGATATAAGGAGTATTTCCTGGAATATGATATTTTGCTCCAGGATCAAAGTCTTCTTCTGTTCTTTCAACTGGAGGGGATATTCCTTGGAATTTACATCTACATTAAAAAAATACTTCAAGTTATAATTATGCAAGAATAGCGTTGTTTTTCTTATTATTGTATTCACTTCTAATATTGTCGTTTTTTTTGCAATGGACACTGCTTATCAATAGTTCTGCAAAGACCCTTTTACAGAAAGATGAAAAGATGCTCTAACATAAACTATTGATTGATAGAGTTTTTTTGCTCTTATTGTATTACCAATGTTATTTCATCTGATCGGGCGGAGCTTATGTTTTAATTTGCATAAGGACAGTCTATTTTAAGATGTGTGTGATAAGGATGATTGCCGTTATAATTAAAGAACCTTAGTGAGCACGCTCACATACCCCACGTACGCACATTGTCATTGGAGAAATTAAATAAGTATAAGAAAAAAAAATTGTATAAGAAAAAATTTTGAATAATAATTTCCTGTCAATATACACATCTACATAGTATGTCCTTATTATCTACAAAATTTCATGAAATTCTGTTGTGTGTTTTCAGAGGAGTTGAGATGACAAACTGTTGCAGAAGTACATTGAAGCAAATAAGTTCAAAGGGGCGTAACTCCTAGAAATAAAATTGAATCATAATTTCCCGTCGATATGCACAACTACATAGTATGTCCTTATTATCTGAAAAGGTTTCATGAAATTCTGTTGTGTAGTTTCAGAGGAGTTGCGATGACAAGAAACAGGACTGACGGACGGACAGACGGACGGACGGACGGGTCAAAAACATTATACCCTCCGCAACTTCGTTGCGTGGGGTATAATTATTACTGATTTCTAATCACCTATCAGTGTCATCAATTGAATTTACAAAACAATGACTGGACACTTCATTGATGAGTTTATACTAAAACACCCATCTACAGATGGACTGGTTTATTATGAGCGAACCGGTTAAACTCCGCCCAGTCAAGTGAAATAAATCGAGTAATAAGTGATGTTTCCTTCATTCAAATACAAGGGGACATAATTTTTAAACTGTTGAAGACTTTATCTTGACTTCTTGATGTTTTATGGTTATTTTTGTCCTTGAGTTACTGTCTCAATACCATATACCCCAAATTTCATTTCATTAATATTACTTTTTGGTCTATAGCTTTATATTGCATATATCATGTCACCATTCTTTAAAACCTAAATTGGGGGTTAAAGTAATAAATATGAGTGTTTACTATCCTCTATTCATTTCTATAAACTGCAATCAATGGAAGACAATCATTGTTCCTGATCATCTACCACACAAGGTTATTACGAAACCCATATGGATAAGGAATTTACACATAACTCTAAATACTAAAACATACACTATCAAAAATATCAAATACATTTTGAATTTCTTTACCTTAAATCCCACCATTTTGTATTATACTTGTCTTTAGGAGTTTCCCCTCTAAATACACTCCATCTCCACTGATCCATTAAGTATCCAAAAGGAAGAAAGGCTATCTTACTTAATGCCTGGCTCATCAGAAAATTTATAACATTCTCTGTAATAAAGTCACACTAAAATCATACTCAGGAATAAACAATACTATTCAAACTTTGCACAACTTGTATCGTATTCTGAAAAATGTATGAACTCATTATAACATCTAGATTTACCATAAATTATCTTTTGTTAGCTGGAGGTATTAAAGACAAGTATATATTTTTTTTATTACTCAATCAATTCCATAATAGCAAGTGCTAAACTTCAAGATCTTAGTTGAAAATTGGTTCTGTCCTTTGCTAAAAAATGTCTAAGACTCTAAGTTCAACTGACAGGAAAATATGAAAAAAATCCACTATCAAATTCAATGATAACAAATCTTTCAATATTTGTGCAACTTTTCTGTGAAATTTCAAGGCTATGAATTGAAAATGACATAAATTGATTTCACAAAATAGCTACCCATTTCCTCTGCCTGGTCACCCTCCCAAAATCACCATACTATAAGCTTTTTTGTTTGAACTTTGTGTGTAATGACTGTAGACCAATTACATTAAATAATCGTTTATCTAGATTTTCAACTCATTAAATACTATAAAGTCAAATAAGTCAATTTTCAACTTCATATTTTATTGGCCTTTAACATTCTTGATTCAAGCATCACTGATGAGTCTATAAATGTAGAACATGCGTGAGGCATCCAAAATTTTAATCCTGGTATCTAATGATGATTTTTATTTACTTTTACTCATATTTTGTGAATGTACATATAGACAGGTTTTTTCGATTATCCCCCTTAGTTAGAGACGCGACTCCTAGGTGTCGTCGTAAACAGCGCCGCCATTACAACCGTGAAAAATTTGTAAACAAGCCTTTATTGTCAATCGATCTTAACGAAGAAAATCAACATAATGTCATCAGTAGCAAAAGAATGGAAACCTCCGGGTGTTGATAAAGTCAAAACATGGATTGACGACATGCGTGTATGGCCAAATATGATGTACGGAGATATTTACAACTTTCTTGTGGAGTCAAAAGCAGTTGACGGTCAACAAATGAAAAACTTTAAAAGCCTTCAAAGCTTTAACTATTTTCAAAGTGGAAACGTTGGTGTTACAACGCATTATATTAACAATAATAAGACAATTATGTTTAAAGGAGAAGTAAGATCGTCTCAAACAGTCTCAAGAACAAATGAGGTATTTGTACTTTGTAATGAAGATGGCTCAATAGTAAACGGGTGGTGTTCGTGTATGGCTGGTCAAGGCCATACATTTTGTACATGTAGTCATGTTGGGGCTGTTTTGTGGAAAATTGAACATGCAGTTCGAAACAACTTGACAGGTGTATCATGCACGGATGAAAATGCAAAATGGAATCGTGGAACAACGAGAAATGTGGAACCAAAGCCCCTATTGAACATTATTTTTAAAAAACCGAAAGCAGGGGAAGATGTAATGGACAGTGACGAAGATAATAACATACCAGGTAGTCGGGATACACCAATGTATACATTGGATAGAGAGTTTAAGGAAGCAGTTAACAGTTCTAAACTACTTCCTTTATTCAGCATCAAAGGAACGACGGCAAGTAAAAGTTTTACATGTAAACCGTTCACTAAGGATATAATTCAAGAAGATCATGGCGATCATACAGCCTTAGACTCATGCGGAAAGTGTTCTAACTTCGTTAATAAGTACATTTCTCTCACTCCTGCTAAGGTCCAAGAGTTACATATGAACACCAAAGGACAGAGTGGAAGTGTGTTGTGGAAGGATGCCAGAAAAATACGCCTTACAGCTAGCAGTGCTAGCAAAGTTCCAATAAAGGAAACCACAGATTGCTCTGCATTTATCAGAGAACATTTGTACCCTAAGTTTACAGGGAATAAGTTTACAAGATATGGTAATGAGCAAGAACCTATTGCGAAAAAATATTTACAGTCTGAGGGCCATAACGTTACTGATCATGGGATGTATGTGTCGTTGACAGAAAATTGGCTATCAGCTAGTCCTGATGGCATAATGAATGGGGACACTATACTGGAAGTGAAATGCCCATTTCCTATTGCCAACAAATGGAATTGTTTAGACGAACTAATTGCCAATACAAAATATGATGTAGAAAAAAATAGTGAGGGGATTTATGTATTGAAGAAAAAAGGGAGCAGAGCCTACTTTATGCAAATACAATTAACAATGTTTTGTACCGGGTTACATAAAGCTAAAATTTTTATTTGGAGAAGTCCAGATGATAACATTCTTATAGATATAGCTTTTGATGAAGATTATATTCAGCAACTAGTTCGCAGATTAAGGACGTTCTATTCTAATAAAATGCTGAACAGAATAGTCGATGAGATTGACAATGATCGTCTTGTACTAAGTAGAATATTTAGAAATTTTATGAAGTAATTAAAATTGCACAAGCTGATCAAGATATTTCTATTCTTTCGTTTAATTTAACTTAGGTTAAACCTTTCACATGTTCATTTTAAGTAGTGACACTTCCTTTTTTAAAATATGGCAAATATAAACATAAAACAGAATAAAATTGGATACATTTGAGTCAATAAGAACCGATTTATGTATGTACATTTGAATCATTAAACAGTGACAAACAAATGTAAAGAAGAATAAAATTATGTTTTATTTTTAATTTTTTTTTACTGTAATCAGTTGTAGTGCATGTACATGCATATGTACAGGTGTGATTGCCAATAAGACAACTTAATAAGTATCAACAATAAAAGCAAAACAACAATGTTAACTAATATACATGTACAAATTTATGTCACCAGTCTTCAACAATGAGCCCCCCTTATGTACAGGTGTGGTGTGATTGCCAATAAGACAACTTCAATTATAAGTATCAACAAAAAAAGCAAAACAACAATGTTAACAAATATACATGTACAAATGTATGTAACCTAGATAAACAGTCTTCAATAATGAGCCCCCCCCCCCCCCCGAAAAGCATATTTGAAAAATAATTTTACTTAAAGCTACATGTTGTGTGGTGAAAGAAGCCGGTGCTGATACATAAATGTGTATGTGTGCACAAATAGTTCACAAAGATTGATCCAGAGAAAGCATACATGAACCATGCTTTTGGCCTCCCCTTTTTTAACTTTATATATATATATATATATATATTTATTGAAAGAGAAACTCATTCATCATGTTCATGCAATATATAGTTTAGTAAATATTATGCCTACATTTGTATATATAAATGTATACATGTATCCGACTGGTATGACACATAAAGATGATTGATTGTTTTTTAATGTCCAGTGGCAAATATCAATTGAACTATAAGGTGTTAGGTTATTAACAAAATTGTACACATGAGACCAAGTCAAAATAAACTATCTGAATAAAGAACTTAAATTTCAGCAAATTCATCAGGTTCTCTTATTAAGTCTGATCTTAAGTTCACAAGGGCTGAACATACAAGAAGAATGTCATCAAAGTTTTTCAAGGAGGACACTGGAACAGTACTACTTAGAATTTTGAAAACTTTAAGTCTACGAATCGCACGCTCCACATGAATTCTTACTCTTGCTATACGCCTGGTTGTTGTTAAATCCTCATTACTAAGTTGTGGTTGACATTTTGTAAAGGCTGGAATATTCAGTTTGACTCTGAGTGGGAAAAGTAAATCATCAATTGTGAAACCTCTATCTGCCATCACCTCGTCTCCTGGCAAAAGATACTGACAAAAGCCACTTTTTTCTACTATGAATTTATCACTTGCCCTACCTCCAAAAGCCCGAGATATAAACATTATATGTCCATGAGGTGCAATGCCAACAAGATATTTTGCAGTATTATGTGACTTGTAGTTACTATAAGTCTCTGACCTACTCTTAAGATTTGTTGGTCTTTGTATAAATGTCTCAGCACAATCAATTATCACAGTTGTACGAGGATAATTTTCACGAAAAGATTCGGGAATACAAGCTCGAATTGTTTCTCTTGGAAGCCAAACAACCAAGCCTTTAAGTTGTTCAGCAAGAACTGGCATCCAAGAATTAAATAATTTACATGCCAAACTTTTTGAAATACCAAAGCGACGTCCTAAATCATCAAATATCAAATGAAGTTTTAACCTCATCAGTACAAGTAAAAGCTGATCTGCAATATCTAGTTGAAAATTGAATTGATTGTCTGCACGTAGTAATTCCACTAAAGTAAAAAAAACTTCCTTGGTTACACCAGTATATAATAAGGCGTCACTGTCAGTCACAATGTTCGTATTTGCTGACATGGTCCCCCCTTCTATTTTACTCTGAACACCTTTCTCCTCTGTCAATAAAAGTTTTGTCTGAGTTGATGTTGTCTGCATGTCTGACCATTTTTCAGCATAGGGATGGTCGTCATAAATAAGAAAGTCCGTCTCATCATACTGGGTAGATTTAGTTACAGTTTCAGGATAAGCTACATTAAAACTACATGTAGCCTCGGGATACGTTTCATTGTCATTATTTACAGAAATGTCCAGAGCTTCAAAACCAGTAGAGTCAGACACATTATCGTCACCAGAATCATTCTCATAACTTAATTTTAGTTTTTTCACAGCCGTTTCACAACGTGCTAACTTGCGTCTGCCGGGTGTAACTTTACTGTCATAACCAAGTTTTAATTTTGGACAAGGATTTCTTTTTGACGGCGCACCATCAAGAAAATGTTCGGAACATACATAAACATGTTTTGGCAAAGTTTTTCTGTTAATAGCTTTTATCCACTCGAGTTTTGTTAATTCGTCAGAAGGCATCAAATGAAACTTGTATGGGATCAAACAAGGACAGTCATTGTGCAACTCGTTGTGTAATTCACACATTGATTTTTTCCACATCTGGAGTTTTCTACGATTATTTGTACAACTATTAACTGCACAAGAATTGCCTCCACCTTTTTTATAACTTTCGGCGCTATCCATAGTAAAATAAATTAATAAATGAAAGAAATACAAATGTAAACAGAAAATCGATAATGTTTTGATCAATGCACGTGCTTTATTTTTCACGGTTGTAATGGCTGACCGGTCACGTGAGAGGTTAATGGATGCGCCCATGTTTTCTAGGTCAGTTGTAGATAAACCCGTCTATAGTTAACACAATAATAAAGTTTTTCATGGTTAATTAGTGATATCCATGGACATTGATAGATATCAAATAGTTCTACAATAAAATGATCTTGTGTATTTACCCTTATCATTCTCCACTTTATTCAATAAACCAATCTTGTTAAGATGTTTAGGTGTGGCCACAGACAAGGCCATCACATCTCCTACAGCCTCATGGAAACCTTAAAACAGAGAATTGTATATTTAAAGACATATGATTGGTCAACGACTGGTACATGGAACACTGATGTCCTCGCTTGTAACATACAGCAAACTCTGCAATCTTTAATAAACAAAGGGACATAACTCAAGAAAAGCTAAAGTGACCCGACCATAATTCGAACTTGATCCGACATTGTTTGGTAGTAATAAGCATTGTGTGTATAAGTTTTATAACATTAAGTTTAGGCAAAATTACGTTAGATTAAGAATACTGCAAATTTGACAACTTTCCTTTTATAAAGGGACTTAACTCAAGAATGGTGAAAGTAATGCCACCTAAATTCAAACTTGATTTGTGTTTGGTGGTAATAAACAGTGTATATAAGTTTCATAACATTTGGTTGAGGCAAACTTAAGTGAGAGAATAAAAATTAATTTTGGGACATACAGTTGTACAAACTAACGACAAAGGTAAAACGAAATGCCCTCTTCGCCCCCAAGGGACATACAAATAACTTGCCTTTCATTGCATTAATAATGAAAAACCAACTTGGAATAACTAAATAAACAAATTTTTCCTGTCTAAATGTTTATATTCTTATGTTCGTTATTGTTTATTTCTATCATAAAAAAATCAAAATAAGAAATTAGTGTCAAGTATCATAAAAACAAGATATTAAGTTACAAACACTTTACAATACAAGAACAGGTGCATGCAAAATATTTATCATTTTAAAAGCACAAAAACATGCCTTTACTGCACATCCACATTTCAGTTCAATATATTCAACATGAATAATATTCAAATTTTCTTTAAGTACTCTAATCTCCTTTTTAACAATGGTCTTTTACTAACAGAAAAAAGTAAGAAGAAGAATCATCCAATAAAAAATACAACTGTCTGTGTTTCCATGGGAACAAGGCCCTAAATATCATTAGATCCACTAGTCTTTGCTTGCAACCCATCTAAATATGCCACCTTTGTTTTAAAGCCTCAGAACAGAATTTTACCATGGTAACTAAGTACCTACCAGGATTAGCACCCCCTTTGAATAGTAATGGTTTATCTTTATATTGTAGGTAGTACTGTATATGTCCCATTTCGTGATGGATAGTGATCAAGTCCGCCATGTTGACTGATGTACACATCTTGATCCTGAAAAGGAATTTTGTTATTTTTGAGAAGAATCATTTATAAAAAGACTGATTCACTACCACAAACACCGCTTTCGTAGGAGAAAGAACCATCTATGAAGCATATTGCATATCAGGACATTTAAGTTTTCTGAACCCACTCTATTTAATCATATTAGCCAATTTTGAAAGAAATAATCAAACTCAATCAAAATTCTCTCAGATTGCAATTTTCCTTTTTCATCAACATCTTCTTTTGATGAATTCAAAAGCAAACTATGGAAGTTTGTCTATTCATGTACAAACCTTATCAAAACATGATGACACACCCTTATGCTGATAAACACGATAAACCCCTCTATATTTATTATGTAATTCTACCTCAAGACAGGAACCTGATTCCAGTGGTTGTCATCAGTTTCTGTCTGTCATTTTGTTTTCGCTCTATTGCTTTAGCATAAATGATGCAGTCATTTTATTTTTTATATCTTGTCATGTCTGTACCTTTTATAGCTTTCTATATTGTATGGATATTGCTAATTGGTGAAGTGGTATATGGTGACCTATAGTTGATTACATCTCCTTATTTTCATATCACAGCCGATTGCATTGAGTGAGTAGGTAAAGGTAATATCTTTGGTTAACTTGCCTGCTAGCTGAACTGTGAAGTCATTATTAGGTTAGGAAAACTACCCTCCGTTAAGAGTAAACTAGTCCAACAGGCGACAGTTAACCAATCTATCTGTCTATAGGACTAGGCTACTTCGAAGGAGGGTAGTATACCTTACCTAATAATGACTTCATGGTTCGGCTAGCAGGCAAGCTAACCAAAGATGTGACTTTAACCTTCACACTCAATGCAATTGGCTGTAAACATTTTAATGAATAAATTAAACTATTTAAGCCACCGTAGTTGCAAGTATATTTTTAATGACATGATATATATCACAGCTTCATGCAAACTTATGACATGCAGTGCCAATACAGAAACACATGCACAACTAAGAAACTATAACTTATATAATTACTTGTTGCAAGTGTTAGAAATAATAAAATATACTGTATACAAAACTATTTTTTAAATGAAGTGCATTTATACAATGATCTATGTTCTACCAACTGAAAGTCCATAAATGAAAGAACACTTTTAAAATGATATGATTTTAACGAAAAATTATCCATTTTTCTTTAAATTCACTTTTAAACTCAGCTAGCTGAACTTTGAATCTCTTGATCTTAAATAAATAAGATATACCAGTAAAAAAAAAGATATGAACAATCCTACAAAGGACCAATAACATCAACCATGTTAACAAAGTCATTTTATAAAATTTTCATTTGAAATAAAAAAAAAAATCTCGTAAAATTCTTCTTTGCTCTGGGTATATTATTTATGATACTTTCAGGTGATGCTTGATAAGAAATTATTATTCATTGACTATGTGTGCATGTGTTTCCTACCAGGATTGGCACCACCTCTGTACCCAATGGGTTGATGGCTGTACTGCATGTAATAAACAATATGTCCCAATTCATGGTGAATAACCACAAGCTCTTTCATAGTTATATCAGGGCACATCTTAACTCTGAAGAAAACTCATCAATTAAATGCTGACTTTGGTTATTATCAATTACCAATAGAAGTCCCTATATAATAATTAGTCAAGAAAAGTATTCAATTCAAGAGGACCCAGAAAGTCCATCTGCATTTGGGTAGATAAACAATCAAATAAAAAGACTGTTTATGTCATTCTTTAGCATCTTACAAACAATTACTGAATCCTCATAAATTAACTATCATGACTATAATAGATCTAAAACATTGTTTTTTATTTATTTTTGCTTTTCCAAAATTTGGTTTTTCCATTACCTGTTTGTCAGTTATCAGCTGATAATTTTTGTATCATTTTTTTACAACAAAGAAGATAACAGCACATTTTTCAAACATAAACTCCCCATAAATATAGATTATTGTTGAATAATTCAAGGAGATTGATTTTCTCGCTTGAGCTGGTACAGCCAGTGAGAAAAGCAATTGAGTTGAGATGACCAATGTAAATCTGTTTATCACTATTTTACCTATGATGACGTTATCAATTTCATTGACAACACCAAGTGCCTCCTTAGTTTCTAGCAATAATTATTCATATCACATGAGACTACGCTGAGAAAGGAAAATATCAGTCAGCAAGATCAAAGGAAAATTTCTTAAAATAGCAACAATTTGGCATATATGAACCCTTCATGATTCTCAAGAGATCTAGGATGGTAAATTATATTCTCCAACTTGTTAACTTCACATGACTTTTAAAAGAACTCTGACAGACATTGAGTTTAACAGTTGCATGACAAGTTATGATGACCTTAATGAACTTACCTGAAGTCCTTTCCATTGCTGAAATCCCAGGCTGAAGCATGACAAACAACTTTTCTATCTGATGGCCTTTCAAACATTGAGTTGTTCCAAAATGTTTCTGGCATCGACTTTAATCCCAGAGACACAAAGAAGTCTTCTGCAGTTTTAAACATCCTGTGTACTGTATAATTCTGTAATTATATTCAATTTTTTTTTAAATATTGTGCATTCATTATTACTCTTGGGTTACCATTTTCTTGCATTTGCTAGATATATATGGTATTTAAATGTTAAACAAGGTACAACTTCCTATTGGCTTGTATGCAACACTTTGCAAAAGCACTTAGCCAAATATCCACAAAAAATCTAATCTTCCCTGAATCCACAAAATTCCAGTGAATAAAAAAATCCCCAGTATTGTTCCATTCGATGTGAGGTACTAAGGATTAAAATACTTGAGTAGATTTCCATTTACAAAGGAAATTAACTTCTTTGATGGTTGATTCACAACTTTGCCTGCTAATTAACTTTCTGATTTTTTGTGCCAAAGTTAGTGACATTGATAAACAATTAACACAGAATCATGGAGCATGACAACTAAGTGTATTTTGTTACATTGTCCATGTGTTCCTTTTTTTGTTTAATAAACTTTGCCATAAAAGTTGTAAATTGATTTGAATTGAATTTCTTTCAGATACCAATCAATCCTATATTTTTTCTATGTTTGTTTAATTGTTCTTTTATCACAGTTTATTCTTTCACCCTTGTCCCACAGTGCAGTTGAGGAATTATAATACAAAGATGTCATAGTTAATGTAACTCCATAATTGCAAGATGTCAACAATTTAAGAGTATAGGAACGCAATATTTCAATGGCAGTACATTTCAGAAAATTTTGATAAAATAAAGGATTTCCTTTTAAAACAAAGTCTATGTATCCATATACAGTAAATGAAATATTTCAACCAGTTTGCCTCAGAGGCACTGAAGAAATTATACTTTCTTTCTTCTTTCAGAATCATTATTTTTCTGGTTATTTTATTTGACTGACATATACCCCCTTTATGACCCAACCTTAATTTAATTGTTTACCTACCTGTTCCTTTAAAGTAGATGTTACATCCACTGATGTTTTATTTTTAAATGGCTGCACAATATCAAGTATATTGTCCCATGTTTGGGACCACATGTTCCCTGAAATGGAAAATTTATGTTTCAAATTTTGATGTTTCTCTTTCTATCAAATGAATATGTGTAAAACTCTGTTCGTTTATCAGGAATTCTCTTTGATTATCCTGTTTTCATTAAAAATGACTTTGAGGTGTCAGACCACCAATTTAAAACCCCAATATACCAACCAAATTTTTCAATTTTCAAAGCTTTCTAAATATTTTATCTAGAGTTTAACTCATAGAAACCAGATTCTGCATTGTACATGTATTGCCTTTCTATATGCCAAATTTAAAATTTTCAAGACTAAATAAATGGAGAATGTGTCTATGGACATAGATGATGCCCCCATGTTATAAAGAGGCATACCGTCCATATTGTGAAGGCATAAGCATTATGCATAATTTTTCTTACACTTGGTTGAGTTAAACTAAAGTTAGAGAATGGAAACCAAAAATGCGGTATTTTTCCATACATAAAAGGGCATAACTCAAGGACAGTAGAAGCGTCAGAAACACCCCAAATTAGAACTTGATCGGAAACAAAATCTTGAATGTATGGACGGACAGGGTAACACTTAATGTCCCCTCTATTGACAGAAGGGACATCAAAATAATCAAATATTCCTTTAGACTATTAGTGATTTTGTTTTAACACTTTTTACTGTGAAAACTGCATGCTAACTTTAAGATGTTGTATTGTGTTTTCGTTTTGTTGGGTTGCTGTCTCCTCTATTTATACCTAAAATCTCCTTTAATCCCTACTATTAAAATCAAGCTTCTTACCTAATAAATGTGCAGGAATGTGTCCTGTTGCTGGGAACTTATGATCTCTATAGACCTCTTGTAACTTGGACCTAACATATGTGTGTAGTTCATTATACAATGGCTGTAACTGGACCAACAGTTCTACCAGGTCTGTTTCAAAAGTGTCTGACTCATATGATGATATCCAGCTGTCTGCAGTGTCGTTGTATCCTGTTGATAAATAATTTATCTATATAATATGTCAAGTTCTAAATCAAAGTATTGTGTGTAAGTTTCATAACATTCTATTGAGGATATTAAGCAAAGAAAGAGTGCAGAAACAGCAAATTAAGCACTTTTTCCATAATAAAGGGACATAACTAGAGAATGGTGAAAGTAAAGCAAACCAAATTCAAACTTGATCTGAGTTCAATGGTAATAAGCATTGTGGATAAGTTTCATAATATTTGGTTGAGACAAAAAAAAATGGATAAAGGAAAACAAACAAACAGACAGTGTTAAACCTTTGTGATCTCTACGTATGTGACAGGTGCATAACACCTAGCTAGCATTTTTATCAGTTAAATATGTAACCAAACTAATAAACAAATTAAAATAGGCAACAGAAAACCAATGATTTTTCTCTCTCTGATTCATACATTGCATTAGACAAACTTTAAACAAGAGTGCACATGCTGAAATATCTTGCCTTCTTTACTTATCATTGATATTGTGTTGATAGTCCTAAATATAAAGCTTTATTACAACTGGCACATAAGCTTAACATTAACCAAGATAACTTAAACAAAGACCAATGAACCATGAATATGAGGTCAAGGTCAGATAAACCATGCCAGGCAGACATGCACAACTAACAATGTTTCAATACAACAAATATAGTTCACCTTATAGTTTAAGAAAAATCCACCAAAACACAAAAACTTAACACTGAGCAATGAACCGTGAAAATGAGGTCAAGGTCAAATAAAACTTGCGCGACTGACATATTGATCATAAAATATTTCCATACACCAAATATAGTTGACCTATGGCATATAGTATTAGATAAAAAGACCAAAACTCGCAAACTTAACTTTGACCACTGTACCATGAAAATGAGGTCAAGGTCAGATGACATCTGCCTGCTAGACACGTACACCTTACAATCATTCCATACAAAAAATATAGTAGAACTATTGCATAAAGTATGACTATAACCACTGAACCATAAAAATGAGGTCAGCCGCCGTGGTGTAGTGGTTAGTGCATCGGACTACTAACATAAAGGTTCCTGGTTCGATTCCCGTCTGGGATGAAAATTTCAGGGACTGAATTTTCGGCGCTACCTTGACACCATTTGCGAGTATGGTCTTTAGGAAACGATGATAGTCCATCAGAAGGGGACGATAAATGGCTGACCCGTGTTAAGTGAGAGCCATATCTCTTGCACGTTAAAGACACCCTTGTAGATTTCGAAAAAGAGCAGGCTAATGCCGCTACAAGGCAGCACTCGCACCCGCAAAGTGGAAAGGGATTAATATAAGTTGCAAAACTTGTTTCCCAATCCACTATAATTAAATATGTTTAAACTAAACTAAGGTCAAGGTCAGATGACACCTGCCAGTTGGACATGTACACCTTACAGTCCTTCCATACACCAAATATACTAGACCTAATGCTTATAGTATCTGAGATATGGGATTGAGCACCAAAACTTAACCTAGTTCACTGATCCATGAAATGAGGTCGAGGTCAAGTTGGTTTATACAGTATATACTCACGTCCAGATATTTTTGCGCCTTCATTTCTTAGTTCTACAAATTCAGCGTAGAGGTCTTTCATCTGTTTTCCAGTAGCATTCCTCCATCCTTTCCATCCTGCCACTAATTCATCATAATTACGACTTTTTGCCATGAGAGCTGTAAGCCCTGGTTCCATCTGTAAGCAACCATGGCCAGGGATGTTACACACCTCTCCTGAACTGTAAATTTTCTGTAACTCTGCTTGAACATTATTGAGCTGAAAATAGAATAATCCTGTTTAAATTCTATGCACATTTACTTATATATTTCATTTTTTTTCAAACCTTAGATCTAAGTAATCTTTTATCCTAACTACATGTTATGTTTTGCATAATTTTATACCTTATCAATGAATGAACCACAGCACACAAGCACATACACAAGACATGCATACAGAACTTACCAAGGATCTTCTAGCAATAAAGAATCCAAAGATTTAAATAATTTTGAAACATGATTATGACAGTTCATTCAGCAGTTTCTGTGATTACTTTTAAATAAAGTATATTTTACATGTATAAATCCAGTTCTACACAGAATGGACCTATACATACATGTGTATATTGGAATTGCAGTCTCAGCACCCTAGTTAAGTGGTGTTGAAAAATATTCTGAATTAGATGCATACTATTTGATAATTAGACTTGATAAAAGGCAAAAAACACAAACTGCATCAGTATCTCAGCCTGATTCATCCTATCATATTTGTTTACAGTTTGATTAAAAGTTCTTTAGGAGGTCTAGCTTTTCTGGTTTTCCTTATTCAAACATGCAGTTCTTGGCATGTATGTCATCTTCAGCATTATGATTATACATGTATAAAGGTTGCCTTACTACTCCAAACTTTCTTTCAACATAATATTCAATAGCAAACAAAATGAAAGAGGTAAGAAAATGTTATGTTTAAGTTAATCAGTACCTTACTGATAGTAAACTGACAGTAAAGCATTTTAGGTTCTTTATTATTGAGAGGTGTAGATCATAATAAGCTGCAACTGATATCGATAAATAACTTTGCATCTCTGAGGCCAAGTGAGCTAAACTGGGCAGTTTTTCTTCCATTACAGGGAACACTTTATAGTTATACTACCGGTTGCCAATTATGAGTTTTACAAGGACACAAGCATGGATTTTGATACACAACACTACATAGCCTTGACCAATATCCTCGATATGGAATCTAGGGGTATTGAAGGATAATATATTATTGCTGTTTTGTTACTGAGGTATAATTAAAGTTTACATAGTGAGATATGGTAAGATTTAAATGCACATGTACTTCTAATGGGATTTAGAGGCTTTAAATTTCACCAATATAACAAAAAATACATAAATCTAATGATAAGGGTATTTTATAGAAGTGATTATCCTAATTATACTACAATCTTTCAACACCCATTGGGAAACAGACAAACAACTGATATTTTTCATCTGTATACTATTATCAAACATATGATAGAACAAGATAAATATTTAACATTTATGTTTCTTCTATCAGATCATGTTATCAAAATAAACTTTGATTTCTAAAGCAAGAGTGAGAGAATCAATCAAAAATATGGCAGCAGAATAGTTCACACATTCTTTGTTGCTGCAAATGATTTCATCTACAATGTTAGAAAATCATTTTCATCTTTAAAGTATAAAAATACAAAGATTAGTTAGTTTTTTTTCATATCAGCATAAGGTTGAGTTAAAATTTTCTTACTGAATTAGGCTTTTAATTTTCTCCTGGAAAACATCTGTCCTTTTTTAATAAAGTCAAGGGTATGTTCTAGGTTGTCTTATGGGCACAAATTGTACTCCTTTAATAGCAGACTTGTTTCAGGTGTTTTATGTCTTGATTCATTTCAAGCCATATCTAGTTGAGCATGGCACTTAGCATTTTTCTTTTAGTCAACATCAAAAACATTCTAGCAAACCTCTTTGAAACATATTTATCTATTTTCAAAGTTAATTTTTCAAATTTGAACTAATCTTTTGAATGGGTAAATATTGCAGTCAACAATTTGGTGTGGTAGAAACTAATTTCTCTAATTGTTGGTACATTTTAACTGGTTCTAATCTGTTTAACAAATTTTAAAATCTTTACTTAATCACACACTGATTAAATTGCAATGTGTTTTTTCCCACCTAATATATATAATATAGTTTCATTAAATCATGACAAAAACATATCTAACCACCTTACCCTAAATCATTCTCTCTAAAATAAAATTTTGAGAGCTAGAATAGATATCATAATCAAAAGGGGAATTTTGGTAGAATATATGATTTCTGTAAAAATCTATAATTTGTTTCTTAATTTCTGTGAATACAGTTTAAAGAAAGGACAAATTACAAAGAATCAAAACACTGTAAATTTGGAGAATTGACAAAAAAGTGATTTTAAATATTACTATTTCAGGCAAATCTGCATAATAATGTTTGTATCATATATTGCATGGAATATGAGTTCTAATTCGCCGGTTCAGAATCTATTGCATTCAGGGTAATATTTTCAAAAGCATACACCAAAACGTTGTGGTTGGTTTAAAACAGGATAAACAATAGAAATTCAACCAATGACGTAACGTTATTTTCATTTTGGTGTACAAACAAATAACTATTTCACAGTAGATAGAACCTTTCACAAGAAACAGTATAACAATGTATAAAGAAGACTTTAACAAACAAAAAACGCTCAAATTTACCATGTTAAAAAGGGGCATAACTTTAGAAAAGCAAATGACTCACTAATGGTTCTTAGCATTGTGTATGAGTGCACCAAATTTGGATGTGGAAACGGAAAAAATTGCAATTTTCCAAGCTATAAAGGGCATAACTCTAGAACTGAAAGTGGCTGACTGTCCAAATTTGAACTCTGTTTGCAAATATTGGGTTCTTGGTTCTTAGCTATGTGTATGATTTTGATAAAACTTGGATGAGAAACACACTTAAGTAAGAGTGTGGAAATTAAAACATTACCAATTTTCCAAGTTATAAAGTGACAAATCTAAAGAATGTTAAGCAACTCATTGCCCAAATTCTAACTCTGTCAGCAAGTTATGGTTATGTATGAGTCGTGAAATGTGCATGAGGCAAACTTAGGCCATAAAAAAGAAAAGGTTTGTTTGCCCTAAACCTACCTACCCAGAAAATAGCTGCCTACTCAAAATCTTTTATTGTCCTGATGTGAAAATATTTTGTTTTATTCAAAAAGGCATGAAGTCTAATGAACATCTGATACTTAAATTTCTCTTTGCCAAAAAAGAAAAGAAAATGCCTGCCTGCCTACCCACTATCTTAATGTTGGGTAGGGTTTGGGCAAACCAAAATATTTTTAAGTGTGTCCTTATGTTAGAGTTCTAAAACAGAAATGGTATGGATGAAAGGACAGAGAGAAGGTTGGAAGCATGGATGGAAGGAAGAACAGACAAAAGGATGGAAAGACAGACGGTAGGAAGGATAGACAAAAGGACAGAAAGATGCATGAAGGACATTGATAATAGCATGGAGAGTATAATAAGGTAAAAATAATGTAACCTTAAAGTAATGAAACAGCCAATTTTTTGTAGTTTCCATAATAACTGAACATGCTGAAGGGAATATATGCAGGTTGAAGAAAATCTGACCCATTATAGATAACTCATTCCATAGATTTCATCACTTGTTTATCACACTTGTAAGTTATAAATTGTATTATATTTAGAACTTTAAATTATCTCTTATTAATACTGTGAAAACAAAATAAGAAAGTCAAAAGTTCATAACCATAGAATGGTTTGACAGTTTTAAGATTTTCAGTGAAAAAGATAATGCTTTTCATTTAATGTATAAATGGGCCAAAGAATTAACTCCATTTGGAGGTTAGACAAAATATAGATACATGTAAACTAATGAACTATGGGAAAGGCATTGATTTGTTATGTTTGTCAAACTGACTAAAAATCTAATTGTGTTTTGATAAAGATAACACCAATACATTATATTTTCAATGATATATATTTACATGAAAACAATGATACTTATATCAGCTTGTATTTAAACATAGTGTTATATCCAAGTTATATTACCATTTAACCTTACATTGAATTGTTGACTAGGATCTTCTTATTAACATATTCGACAATCCTAGTGATTAGTGAATTGCAGATGACTATGTTTATTCAAACCAATCTTAAAATGTTCAGACTGTCTTCAAATTTGCAACCTAAAATCTAAGTACATTTGTACATGTATAATGACATACATAGATTTTTTACTTTGATAAAACTTTGGTCTTTTCATTTTTTTAAGGATTCAATTACTGTAAATTCAGAAATTATTAATATTTGTGTGCATTTATTATTGCAATTTTTCAAGAATGGACAAAAATGTCAGTTGAATCATTGCGATTTCAAAAAAAAAATGCACACAGATGTTTGTTTCATTTATCAGAATGTGTGTTCTTATTATTGCGATACCCATTCAATTGCATTATTAGCATTAATAAAAACCTTGCAATTGTTTCAGAATTTACAGTAATTTTGTTTCAGGAAAAGATATAACATATCCCTTCCTTCTTTTAAATTTAGGATATCTACATGTACTGAATACATTTTTGTATCATGCAATTACTATTGCTATTTTGTCTGAAAGATTACAGAACAGTTGATCTTTTCTTGTTTTTTTATTTTCCATGTAAATAATGTTAGGACTGGGTGTGACACAGCGGTGATGGCCGATCAAGGATCTTTAGAATCTCATGAAAACTTTTATATCTTGTAAAATAGGAAGTTTGTCAGCACCAGGTAATTTCTAAGATCAAAAGTGTTGTATTCTATATAATCAATTCAATTGAGCAATCTTTACATGGAATTGCTTTGATTTAATTAAACCTTCTTTTATATGCATGTATTCAGCACTTTAGCTAAAAATGGTGATTTTCTCCAAAAACAACTGATTACTATTTAATTCATAAAATCTGCTTTTAATATGGTTGTTTAAATTAATAAGATTAATCATATAGTCCTTTTCTGTGTTGGATCATAAAAGGTGGGCGAGAAAAATCAATATAATTCATTTCAATTTTTTATTTGAAAATTATGGTTCTATCCCAAAAATTTAATCTTTGGCTGCTAAAATGTGACAATATCTCTTATCTTCCGAGGAGTATAACATGCATGAGGGTGGTAATGGGGGTACCTTCATGAGGAATGACGGTAAACTTTCTTGCAAAATGACATTGACGATAATATTTGGTGCATGAGGCCACACTTAAAAATATTTTGGTTTGCCCAAACATTACCCAAAGGTTGAGACAGTGGGTAGGTAGGTGGGAATTTTCTTCTTTTTTTTTCAAAAAAAGAAATTGAAGTATCAGATGTTTATTAGTCTTCATGCCTATTTGATCATAAAAAAAAATTCTTCAAATCAGGACAATAAAAGAATTTGAGAAGGCAGCTTTTTTTCTGGGTAGGTAGCGTTTGGGCAAACAAACCTATTATCTATTAAGGCCCGAAGATAAAATGAGCACTTTTTTTCTATGATAAAATTATCAAAAGATTTTGATAAATTACGTTAAGTTTTTCCCAAAAGTAATACTTACAACAATTATTTGAGACCTCTGACGAATCACGATAAGGATATTTTGACAAATCACGGTACAATTTTAACCAATTTGACGCTAACAGTAGCTGAAAATGACTGTTTAATGCCTGACAGTAAAGGGCATTACTAAAGTCATGTATGACTGTAATAATAAAATCAAAGATTTTCCATGTTATGCATAATGTTATATTCAAAAGGCATGGTTTTACACAAAAATATCAATTTTTGCAATCAATGACAAGCAATAAAGTTCAGATCAATTGTAGACATGTTCACTACCTCAGAAAATAATTAAAATTATACATTTATTCAAATTCCATTTTAGTAATGTTACATAACAAAAACAATTCATCAGAACATATCTATTTTCAAAATAATCAATCTGTAGGTATGCACCCATCAAATCATCATCATCATAGGTGCCAGTCTGGAAATATTTGACTCTGGTTAAAATGGCTGCATTTGATTTTATTTATCTAGGGCATGCTATGCCTTAAAACTCTTCCAGATGCACAGATTTATCTGTTCTCAGAGTAAATTTTGCGGTAAAACGCATCCATTTTAGCTGTTTAGCCCCTGAGACTACTGTGTTATAGTAGTCTCAGTTAGCCCTTAGAATCCACATTAGTCCGAGATTACTCTGACGTCCAACGGCTGTTTTTTGTCTGGCAAAACAGCCGTTGGACGTCAGAGTAATCTCGGACTAGATCCACATGAACCTTAATTGTATAAATCAAAACCCTTCTTGAAATGAGATTGGTACTTACACATAGGATTTTTAATAGTACTAATCGTTTGCTAAAAGGCGTTAACTATAAACAGAGACATAGTATTGTATGTCTCAGACTCTCTGCTATAAATGAATCGCTGTGAAATGCATGGCAATACAAGCCGGGGATCTTTGTGTAAGGGAAGTGAAACATATAAATCATCGTGAAAGCATCTCTAATGGTAGTCAAAAAGAAACAAACAGAAGGTAGTAAGTTACTGTTTGAACTTTCCGCCAGAATAAAAAAAAAAAACTTTACAAATGCAAATTACTGGTAAAAAAATGTTTAACCTATCGAATATAACCCTATTTTTTCATATAAAAACACATTTTTAAATAAAACTTAATAATACCGTGACGAATTTCTTGTAGATACAAACTAATGAAAGTATTGTTGATCATTGTTCCCTTATGAGAAAAATCTGGACTTAATAACAAAATAACTGTTATAGCAGAGACATGTCTCTGGTTATAGTAATCTCAGGGTTATCTTTTATATAGTCAGAGACATAAATTATGATTGCGTAGATGTATATTTCGGAATTAAGGTTAGAGGTAAAAAAGAAAAGTTCGTGCAAGTCTATTCATGTAACCGTTATATCAGTAAAGTATGTTTACCCTCTCTAGCTTTGATTTGTCCAGAGCACTTGTTTCAAGATCCGTGACCATATTAAACTGGCGTTTCACATCTTCATCATTAAAGTCTTCCCAGTGGTATTTGGACGCGTTTTCTGCAGCCATCTGCGTAAACTTCGACGATTCTAATGATACATGAACCTGTAATAAAGTATAGATGCAAATGAAATGTCACGTATAAACAACAACAAATGATATGCAGATGTCAAGGAGCACAGGCGCGGATCCAGAGGGGGGGGGGGGTTCCGGTGGTTGGAACCTCCCCCCTTTTTTTTGGCCGATCAATGCATTTGAATGGGAGCTTATAGCTGGAACCCCCCCCTTTTACTCTGGGTTGGGAACCCCCCTTTTTAAAATGGCTGGAGCAATAACAACATAGGCGGATCCAGGGGGCCTGGGGGCCCGCCCCCGCCCCCCCCCCCCTTTTCGTGGGAAAAATTTGGTTGATTATATAGGGAATCATTGTAGCATGACTGGAGCGCCCCCCCCCCTTTTTAGGTCAGTCAGTGCCCCCCCCCCCCCCCCCCCCCCCCTTTAGGAAAAGTTCTGGATCCGCCACTGAACAAATTGGTCACACACCATCACGTGACCAGGAGAAAACTGAGAGACGAGGTTAAAACAAACAATCATCCATAAAACAGATCAACTGTCTTTGAACATTAAACCAGATGCTCCGCAGGGCGCAGCTTTATACGACCGCAGAGGTTGAACCCTGAACGGTTGGGGCAAGTATGACACAACATTCAAGCTGGATTCAACTCTAAATTTGGATTGTGATTAAATAGTTGACACAGCATAGGTTTCTGACACAGAATGAATGTGTTCTAATGAACTTAAAATTTTTGTTTTGCCTTTGAGCAATTCACTATGCTGTTGAATATATTTTTCACATCCCCCTTTCCCTTATTCCAAAACTGATCTCAATTCAAATTTCTAATGGAGTTTGCAACAATAACTACTAATTTAAATACATCATAAAATATTAAAATGTAAAAAAAGTGCTTGTTATCACTGATTGTTTTAATTTATCAGTTGGTAGTAAAAGTGAATATACATTGTATATTGTATAAAACAATGATTTAAGTTGATTCAACTACTATTCTGGACAAAGAAAGATAACTCCAATTAAAAAATTTCTTGCTATTGCACAATATTGTGCAATTAGATATTTCTTGCTATTGCGCAATACTGTGCAATTGAAAATACTTGCTATTGCACAATACTGTGCAATTGAAGATTTCTTGCTATTGCGCAATACTATGCAATGGAAAATTTCTTGCTATTGCACAATACTGTGCAATTGAAGATTTCTTGCTATTGCTGAATACTGTGCAATTGAAAATTTCTTGCTATTGCACAATACTTAATATAATAATTTTGGATCCTGATTTGGACCAACTTGAAAACTGGGCCCATAATAAAAAATCAAAGTACATGTTCAGATTCAGCATATCAAAGAAGCCCAAGAATTAAATTTTTGTAAAAATCAAACTTAGTTTAATTTTGGACCCTTTGGACTTTAATGTAGACCAATTTGAAAACGGGACCAAAAATTAAGAATCTACATACACAGTTAGATTTGGCATATCAAAGAACCCCAATTATTCAATTTTTGATGAAATCAAACAAAGTTAAATTCTGGACCCCGATTTGGACCAACTTGAAAACTGGGCCAATAATTAAAAATCTAAGTACATTTTTAGATTCAGCATATCAAAGAACCCCAAGGATTCAATTTTTGTTAAAATCAAACTAAGTTTCATTTTGGACCCTTTGGACCTTAATGTAGACCACTTTGAAAACGGGACCAAAAATTAAGAATCTACATACACAGTTAGATTCAGCATATCAAAGAACCCCAATTATTCAATTTTTGATTAAATCAAACAAAGTTTAATGTTGAACCCTTTGGGCCCCTTATTCCTAAACTGTTGGGACCAAAACTCCCAAAATCAATCCCAACCTTCCTTTTATGGTTATAAACCTTGTGTTTAAATTTCATAGATTTCTATTTACTTATACTAAAGTTATGGTGCGAAAACCAAGAAAAATGCTTATTTGGGCCCCTTTTTGGCCCCTTATTCCTAAACTGTTTGGACCTCAACTCCCAAAATCAATCCCAATCTTCCTTTTGTGGTCATAGACCTTGTGTTTAAATTTCATTGATTTCTATTAACTTATACTAAAGTTATTGTGCGAAAACCAAGAATAATGCTTATTTTGGCCCTTTTTTGGCCCCTAATACTTAAACTGTTGGAACCAAAACTCCCAAAATCAATCCCAACCTTTCTTTTGTGGTCATAAACCTTGTGTCAAAATTTCAAAGATTTCTATTTACTTAAACTAAAGTTATAGTGCGAAAACCAAGAAAATGCTTATTTGGGCCCTTTTTGGCCCCTAATTCCTAAACTGTTGGGACCAAAACTCCCAAAATCAATCCCAACCTTGCTTTTGTGGTCATAAACCTTATGTTAAAATTTCATAGATTTCTATTCACTTTTACTAAAGTTAGAGTGCGAAAACTAAAAGTATTCGGACGACGACGACGACGACGACGACGACGACGCAGACGACGACGCCAACGTGATAGCAATATACGACGAAATTTTTTTCAAATTTTGCGGTCGTATAAAAAGTAAAAAGATTAATATAAAAAATAAGTCTCCGACAGAGTGACCAGATTGACGTACAAGTAAGCTAGTTTCTAAAATAAGAAACTTCGACTGGTTTGAATTAACATTTAATAGTGGTGGGGTATTGTTATGGTAATAGTATTAATTGGGGGTTTCTTCATCATTGCAACGAGGTATAGCTCTGTCATAGTCTTTCATTATACAGTGAGTCAAAATGGTTAACGCTCAGTAACTGTCATTTTTACAGTATTTTAAAAAAATAAACGGAGGCATGGATACAACGGATTGTTTAACAGAGAACAATTCTTTTGACTACACTGTACATGTATTGCGAAGGAAAATTTACAGATCTAACATTGTTGGGTTGATGTTTAGACGAGTTGTATATATATTTTATACATATATACATCCCGTCTAAACATCAACCCAACAATGTTAGATCTGTTTTGTTCTGAAGACTTCCCTCGCCAGATTCGAGATTCTGAGATATCCGGCGTGGCAGTGTGGCACCAAATCGCATTTTGAATTTCCAGACCTTTACTGATTTTTTGTAGTTTTCGAAGTCTTAAAGAATATTTGATGTGGTCACTTGCTTCGGACATTTTATAGAAACTCAAATTATAGATTTGTCCTCAGCCTGTTTCACTACTCAGCTCTTCATAAAATTTCACGTCAAACCGTAGAGGAAAAAAAGGAAAACTATTGATTCTATCATGAAAACAAAAAAAATTTTACACGCTGCACACACTCAAAAAACGCTTATTTTTTTAAATAAATTGTACAGTAACCGAATAATTGGCACATAAATACATGAAACTGTGACATAATGGATTCAACCAATTAAAAGTTTAATGGCTCTGAAAATATCACAGGTGTTAAAATGAACTCAGGAAAAATTGGCAATACTTCTGTAATTGTTATTCAATGAGTAAGATAATAGATATTAATGTCATTGGAAGTATGTTGATATCATAGTTAAATACCCTTCCTAGTCATGTGTTCAATGCATAAACACTTGTTTAATTTGGCGACATGCATAAAAACGAAAATATTTTGAATTGTTATTTATAAAATACTTGACTGCATAATTTAATAGAACGACAACCAGAAACTTCGAATAAAATCTTGTCAAACAGTTACTACATATGAACGTTTATCTTAACATGATGTAAGATATTCTACAACTTTAAAATAAAGGAAGATTAAGAATACTATTTTCTAATTTATTAATGCAAATCGAGGGAAAAAATCTAACTTACAGATACATTTTGGTTGTAGTCAGTTATATTGGTATTCCAATTCCAAGCTGCAACAGAGTCACGGTAATAAATTTCAGATGCCCTTTTATTATACTCCACTAGCCATAATTTAGCTTGTTTTTCGTCATCTGAAGAATCTGATGGGGCACCTGAACACACAGCAATTAAGTATACGCCTAGGGCCAGAAGACGTGCGAAATTCATAGCATCTCGCAATTGGAACAAGTTATATAGAGACATTGTTGAATGAAACTAAACTCCGATTTTCTTCACAAAAACATAACTATATTCCCTTTGTTGATAAACTTTTAGCGATATACCCAATAAAGCACTACAATCAATTCTGAACACGTTGCGTAAAAGTTCAGTCCAGTCGAAAGTTCTGTCAGTAATATTCAACCCGAAGCTAAGATGTGATAACAGAAACCGTGATACAAAACACATCAGAGTATAGTAGATAATAAACTTAGTAACCAACGATAAGATCTTTTTATTTCTTTTGACAAGATATTTACTATAGGATAGTACTAGTCAAGTCTGATTTACACTCGGGTATTCTGTTGTACTATTAATATTGTAAATTCAGTTTATAGAATTTTTACCCGACACTAGATTTTTTTCTTAATTGTTAACAGTTACATTCAGTATTCGACAGGTATACGAAGTTTGTTCTTCTGCGCACCACCCGATACGATTTGATATGGTAGTTAATTTCACAAGACGTTGAACAATAATCTACACATTTTACTGTATTTTAATATTTCTCAAATTCTATCAACAAAAGGTTTCCCTCTCGGTCCCTCACAACTAGATAAGATTATAACTGAAATATTAATTTAAAGTGATTTTTAATCGTATAGACATCATAAAATGTTTCTTTAATTTTCGTAAAAACCGCAGTGCTATAAAAACTGACTTCGAGTTTCTAATTATGACTGACTTAACATAATTTTATCTTTTTAAATCATTCACAAAAAAACGCGTTCATGTGGTATCGTCTAGCAAAGCACATATTGCGCTTTGATAACTTTGGAATTGATACGGAAATTTTTACACAGTAAAAAAGTACAATTGTTCTAAAGATTTATTCACATTTGAGGTAATTAAAAAGTCCTACTTGTTAAAAAAAAAAACAAAACCCGTAGCAACAACCTTGGATTATATTATATCCCAGCCACGACAAAATAGGCACCAAAGAGAGATGTGGTTAAGGTCAATGTCGTCAAGTCTAACTGACTATTTTAAAAACAGCATGCACACTATTGTACGTAAGGGCATAATAATACGAACACGGGTTATCTCAACTCAACACAGTTGCTTAATACAGCACATTTTCTCTTTAAAATGATCATTGTCCCGTCATCATGGTGCTCATTGTTTGAAAAATACGGCTTGTTCATACAATATCAAAATGAAATCAGTTCGTCTTTTTTTTCTATGATATTGATCTGCGAACACAAAAGGTTTTTTTCAGCTCATACATTCACACAACACTGCAATAAAATTGAGATTGGAAATGGGGAATGAATCAGAGATAACAACCTGACCAAAGAGCAGACAACAGCCGAAGGCCACCAATGGGCCTTCAAAGCATCCAGAAAATCCAGTACCCAAAGGTGTGCTTCAGATGACCCCTAAATAAAAATGTATAAATGTACTTGTTCAGTGATAATGGACGTCATACTAAATCTCCGAAATATACAAAAGAAACTAAAATTAAAAATCAAACAAGACTAACAAAGGCCAGAGGCTCCTAACATGGAATAGGCGCAAAAATGCGGTGGGGTTTAAACATGTTTTCTGAGATCTCAACCCTCCCCTATAACTCTAGCCAATGTAGAAAAAACAAACACACAACAATACGCACAGTAAAACTCAGTTCAAAAGAAGTCAGAGTCCGATGTCAGAATAGATTAAACAGAAGAAACTAAGCAAAAAGACAATGATACATAAAGCCTGGTTAAGACTGGAAATGTTTTAAAAATTGTCATGATTTTTTGTTGATGATGACGATGATGATGATGGAGTTGTGCATAGCACCAAGCGGCAAATATTACATGTGTGCAGAACAATAACGTGTTAAAAAGTGTTATGAATATGAACCTTGATTTGTACTTGACCAACTGAGTCTGTTTGATAGTGCTAGTTCCCACGAAAAAGTCTGCGGGAAGACATGCCATCATATCCGGTCACATTTTTAGACTCCGAGCAGACCAGTTCTAGATGCCGCGTGCTTACAAGAAAAACAGAAAATACTGACTTAAAGCCTTTATAGTTTGGCTCTGCCTATGAACGAATCCGCGACTTTCCACACTTGACTCGATCATGTAATACCACGAGACCAGCGAGGTGAAATAGCAGATTAAATAGGGGGGACTGTTTACAAAATCAACGTCCTTTATTATTTATATATAAAAGATAAGTGAAATAAACAACAACTTAAATATTTGCCAATTTAAATGAAGATGAGAAACCCCCAAAATAAAAAAAATATACTATGTTAAAGATCATTGAGTTTTCAAAAGAAGAAATCCAAGGTATGGTATTCGTATTCGGCAGCATTTCAATTAGTAATTAACTATTCATTGAATTAGTTGGGAATTTCTATTTTCTTGTTTAAAGGAGAAAACATCTCGTCACTCTGACGATAGCTTTTCCGGAATAAAAAGAAAAATGTCCGTTCTCATCGATTGGAGTCAATCTTTCACTTTTCAGAGAAAGTTAGTTTACAAAGCAATAAATGAAAGATATACATTGGTTAATTATGATGTTGCAAATGCATTTGTTATCATTTACTAATTATATATCCTTTCAGTATCTTAAACAATCTGTTTAATTATCGTCCAAAATAATCTT
The DNA here is from genome assembly GCF_963676685.1 of Mytilus edulis. Taxonomy (NCBI): domain Eukaryota; kingdom Metazoa; phylum Mollusca; class Bivalvia; order Mytilida; family Mytilidae; genus Mytilus; species Mytilus edulis. The sequence continues at coordinate 69,159,435 of NC_092345.1, read as the reverse complement.
TAGATATACAGCTCAACAGCTGTAATTGTAGAATAATCTGATTTATTTATACTGATATATATAAGATTTATGGGTGGAGTTTCTAAGAAAATAAATACTTATCAAATTCACCATTGATATCACTGTAATGGGCAGTTGGTCTAATTGTTTTACGCTGTTATCGTGAAATTATTGTATTCCAGATATAAAATTAATTCATTTAGATTATTCATTTGATTCACTGAAATATTACCAAAAAAAACCATAATGAATCAAAATGCATCGAACAGCATGAGTTGCATGAAAACAAAAAAAAGTCGTGAGTTTGTAACAAAGTTCTCTTTAAGAGATCTATGTAGCATTTGGCAGATAAAAATATCTAGAGATCTTCAAATTGTTGGTAAAGACAAACTTTGATTTAATTTTGAATTCTCCAAATCTGAATCAAATGCTCCAGTTATAAAATTTTGCTCTAGACCTCTTATGGAGCTCCTATTTTAATTGTGGAAGAATTTGCCAAACCATATAACCTCTTTCGATATAAAAGACCAATACCAAGCTGAGAAACATGATTCCGAATACAAAACGGACAACATATAAATATGACAAAAATACAAGCTTTGCTTTATTAAACCATCAATTGTGAAAGGTCTTTTTTTTATCAAACTTTTATAAATATTTAAGCATCTCCTTTTTTTCAATTAATTTGATATGCGGAATGATGTGATGATGCTGTGAATCGTAACCAGTCTTTCCGTTGTTTTCTCGTTTAAATTGTTTCATATTTTGTCATATCGAAACCTTTTTATTATAGTTACTGGTATTGTTTATTATAACCTAACGGGGAAATATAGTTGTTTACATCCACGGCATTTTTTATCTGGTGGATAGTTATATAAAAAAAGTCTATCGGTTGTTGCCAATGAATTGAATTTTGTGTCTCGCGTTGATTTCAGTGGCATCAATTTGGCTTAAATAACCTGCTTTAGGGTTGTTGATGCTCATGTATACACAATTATAGCTTTACGACACTGATTTCGTAGATTGACAACAAACTGTCTTAAAAGTACGAATTATAAAGTTGAATCCTTTTTTTTTTTTACGTTTGATGGATCAGGACAAATGACAATGAACTTTGGGTATACAAACCTTGCGCAATTCTTTTCCTAATGTTATTTTAATTGTATAATTTTCAAAATAGGTTTATGTATTTATACCGCAGAACTGACTGGGAAAATTGCAATTAACATCTTATTAAAATCAAATCTTTATATACTATAATTATAACGTTACTGATCCAATACGACGATCCAATCGGGCCGATCATTTGAATACATCCCTGTTGTATAACGTCATAGAGATCTTCGAAGAACAAACGTCGTCAACGGTGATAGTCTAATTACAAAGAACAGTGAAAGAGGTAAGATGGAGTTTAGTACAGAGAAGAATTTTCTTCGTTTCTTTCTTCATAAATCTCAGTAAAATTGTCATTCTAACATGTAGCAATAAGGAAATGTTTGTTTTTTATATGTTCTTCAGTTCTCCCTGCCAATTTTGGATAAGCAGGCAAATAATATAAATGTACTTTTGCAGTGTCATTTTTCAAACCCTGTCAAATCTCTTGCGTATCTTATTGTGAACAAAATTGTTATTTGACTAAGCGTGTAATATATAGTCAGTTAAATCAGTTAGTATGTCTCAAAAGTAGTTTAATAGTCAATAACCCTTATGGCAGTACAAATGACAACTAACAACATGAACAAAGATAAACATATGATGGTTGCTAAAAAGTTGTGTAATTTTGTTTCCAATTTCTGTACATGGATAACCTAACGAACAAAAAAGTTCAATTTACTACTTTGTTTAACCTTGAATAACTCACTATACACGGAAAATAAAATGGAATTCCACTGACTTTTGTTAGAACAGTTTTATTTAGATATCGGTCATACAAAATCAAAGAAATACGGTTATCAAAATATCAACTTACTGTTAACTCAAACTTGTAGCAGAGTTCCTTGGTCTTTCGTGGGCATTGTGATATATTTCTCTGTAGAAAAGCCCTGGTGTTGTTGGCTTTTCTTACTACTTGGTCTATGTGAGTAGTCCAGTTTAGTTTGTGGTGGATGTTGGCCCCCAGATATTTTGCACATTCTACTTCCTCTAAGACGTGACCATGGATGATATATGGCTGTCTGATTGGTTTCCTCTTGTTGGTAATGTGAATGACTTGGCACTTTTTGGGATGAAATTCCATGAGCCAATCATTCTCCCATTCTTGTAGGGTTTCCAGATCTTGTTGAAGTAGTTCTGCATCTTTGGTGTTTTTTATTTCCCTGTACAATACGCAGTCATCGGCAAAGAGTCTAACTGATGATTTGTTGACTGTGTAATCTGGTAGGTCGTTAATGTAAAGTAGAAAAAGGATGGGTCCAAGGACACTGCCCTGAGGAACTCCTGATTGGACAGGTGCAGTATTGGATTTACCGTTTTCGAGAACGACATGTTGTGTTCTTTCGTTGAGAAAGTCTTCAATCCAGCTATGGAGACTACCCCGTATTCCGTAGTGATGTAGCTAATGCATAAGTCGCTTATGAGGAACCTTGTCGAAAGCCTTGGAGAAGTCCAGGAGGATGACATCTGTTTGTCCGGTGTTATCGACTGTTTTGGCTAGATCCTGGATAGTGATTATAAGTTGAGATTCACAGGATCTGTGTTTACGGAAGCCATGCTGTGCGTCTGTTAGTATGGTGTGTTTCTCTAGGTGTTTCATTATGCTGCTCGTGATTATATGCTCCAGCATTTTACAGGTGATGGATGTGAGCGAGACAGGTCTGTAGTTTTCAGGGCGGTTCTTAGCACCTTTCTTAAATATAGGAACTACGTCTGCCTTCTTCCATTCCTTTGGGATCGCTCCTTGGTTAATGGATGCCTGGAAAAAGACTGTGAAGACTGGTGCTATTTCAGAGCCTACGAACTTCAACAGTCTAGCTGACAATCCATCTGGCCCAGTAGCTTTGTGGATTTTAAGGCCTTGTAGTAGTTTTAATACTCCTGGTTCTGTGATGTTAATGTTAAACATATTCGGGAACTTCTGTTTACCCATTGGTTTGATGTTGTCTTCTGGTTCGTTGGAATTAAATACCGATGAAAATTGGTTGTTCAGGATGTTCGCTTTTGCCGTTGGTTCTGAATATGTAAGGCCATCTGTTGCTTTAAGAGGTGCCACTCCACTGCTGTCCTTGTTTTTACTGTTAATAAAACTCGTTCACTTTTAGAAAAAAAATACATGATTTGCTTTTCGATAATAAGTAAATCTATATCATCTTTTATTTTATTAGTTTGTATAACTAAAGTGACACTCATTACAAAGAAGGAAAAAAAACTAACAAGTATAAAACAATATATCTGATTTCTTTTCAGATTCATTCCTTAGATATGTCAGATTTTGACTTTGAATTAGAAAACATCAATGCCTCTTCAGATTTAGTAACCTTTCGACCAGTAAGGGATTGTTATTCGAACGATTACAGAATAAGATTACAGTGGGATATTGGAGATTGTTTTGATCCAGAAGAATTGGATTATGTAGGACTTTTTAATACCGAGTGGAATTCAGTAGATGATTTCTTGGCATATAAATGGGCACCCCTTATTCCCCGACATGCTTACACACTCAGGCGAAGAAGTGTCCAATTTACGGATGCTGATCTTGATGTAAGTATCAAATTGACTTTATTATTTAGTATATTCAGTTTTATTTGTTCAAGAAAAAGTACATCATATATCATGTTTTAGTGTTGTTACGTCTCTCGTCAGATTTTAATTCCTCAGTCTTCTCCTGTATTCAAATGGACAAGATGAACACATTTCGTCCGATACTAGATCTATTCTGCCATTAGACTTAATGTATAAATGATAAATTTATTTATGTATGATACACTTTAATATAAAAAGAATGAGCTTTTGGGTATAAACGTCAGTCAATATAACAGCAAACCATCGACACATAAACGAAAGCATCTACGCATTACCATACTGAACAACAATCGTATGTCTATAATAGCTCTGATCTATAGAAACAGATACTACAGAAGAGCATCGATATATACATAAGACTTTTACGGACTAGGTTTCTGACTTCTAGGACACAATGAAATCAGTACAGAATAATACTCAAATTTTATTAAGGTTCAATAGACCAAAAACATAAGTACAAATTAAGGGGGGAGAGAACCATTACCGTATATGAACTGATGTTTACACGTATGACAAGCAGGCTCGACATGCTCAAAGTACTTCAAACTACTTATATGAAGTCTTCTTCTTCCCGGTTCCAGTCGAACTCTATTAAAGTGTAATTGACTCGGGCGCATCTCAAACAGAAAGATAAAGTTGCTGACTTTAATTGGTTATATAAACTTCATAAATTAGACTGTTAGTTTTCTCGTTTGAATTATTTTACATTGTCATTTAGGGGCCTTTTACAGCTGACTATGCGGTATGGGCTTTGATCATTGTTGAAGGCCATACGTTGACATATAGTTGTTAATTTCTGTGTATTTTGGTCTCTTTTAGAGAGTTGTCTCATTGCCAATCATACCACATCTTCTTATTTATATTCATGATGAGTACACGACACAATCTAGGCTCAAAACAAACAAGGCATTTGATAGTTAAGTCTTGTTTCAAATAATAACGTTAATACATGTATACAAGAGTCAAGACGCAAATATTGAACAGCATACACAGCCAATAACAATTGACGATTCTTAGACTTGTTAGTCTTTTAAATGATACAAAAGCAAAATGCTTTGCATGAATCAAATTCCTACAGATGGAATCATACTAATAATTACTATAACAAATAAGTCTATAAAATATATATAAATATTTCTCAATATTTATATATGGGGTAGTAAAGCATAAATATTAGAGAAATCAAAATTGTCAACAGGGACAACCTTACTGAGAACTTTCAACGTATCGTATCCAAGACTTCAAAGACCTTTTCGCACACATTCGGTATTGTTTTTCTTCAGCTGATACAAAAACTTACCAGGAGTAATGCGTATGTAATTTTTATCTGTATAAATATGTAATAGAGTATTTTCTTCTTTCTTCTGTATTTTACTTCATATACTCTCTTGGTCTTTAATAATGTAACTGCATTTTACTTGTTTACTAATTATTGAAAGTTCAACCACCTTTATAGAGCTGAGTCAACATTATGAAGCAAATTAATTTCCAAAAGTTCAATAGACCAAAAACATAAGTACAAATTAAGGGGGGAGAGAACCAGTACCGTATATGAACTGATGTTTACACGTATGACAAGCAGGCTCGACATGCTCGAAGTACTTCAAACTACTTATATGAAGTCTTCTTCTTCCCGGTTACCAGTCGAACTCTATTAAAGTGTAATTGACTCGGGCGCATCTCAAACAGAAAGATAAAGTTGCTGACTTTAATTGGTTATATAAACTTCATAAATTATACCGTTAGTTTTCTCGTTTGAATTATTTTACATTGTCATTTCGGGGCCTTTTACAGCTGACTATGCGGTATGGGCTTTGATCATTGTTGAAGGCCATACGTTGACATATAGTTGTTAATTTCTGTGTATTTTGGTCTCTTTTAGAGAGTTGTCTCATTGCCAATCATACCACATCTTCTTATTTATATTCATGATGAGTACACGACACAATCTAGGCTCAAAACAAACAAGGCATTTGATAGTTAAGTCTTATTTTAAATAATAACGTTAATACATGTATACAAAAGTCTTATTTCAAATAATAACGTTAATACATGTATACAAAAGTCAAGACGCAAATATTGAACAGCATACACAGCCAATAACAATTGACGATTCTTAGATTTGTTAGTCTTTTAAATGATACAAAAGCAAAATGCTTTGCATGAATCAAATTCCTACAGATGGAATCGTACTAATAATTACTATAACAAATAAGTCTATAAATATGAAAAAATATTTCTCAATATTTATATATGGGGTAGTAAAGCATAAATATTAGAGAAATCAAAATTGTCAACAGGGACAACCTTACTGAGGACTTTCAACGTATCGTATCCAAGACTTCAAAGACCTTTTCGCACACATTCGGTATTGTTTTTCTTCAGCTGATACAAAAACTTACCAGGAGTAATGCGTATGTAATTTTTATCTGTATAAATATGTAATAGAGTATTTTCTTCTTTCTTCTGTATTTTACTTCATACTCTCTTGGTCTTTAATAATGTAACTGCATTTTACTTGTTTACTAATTATTGAAAGTTCAACAACCTTTATAAAGCTGAGTAAACATTATGAAGCAAATTAATTTCCAAAAGTTTTTTGTCAAAATGTTTATGAAGATAATGTAAATATATGATATCTGTTAGTGGCACGTGACACGTGTCAGGTATGCACGAGAATATATAAATCTCTAAGAATTCAATGTAACAACAAAACGTCCTCTGCAGAGCAGTCAAAATAATCTAAGGTCAAATTTTCCTGAAGAATTGTAACCTTTTTTTAGTACAGTTTGGAATGTAATTCGTAAACTGAAAGTGACCAACAGAATACTTTAATCAATTAAGAGTTTTTCAAACTGACGAAAACTCTATACATAAAATTATAATCAAGCAGCTCAATGTCTTGACCGCAACGAAAAGGACTCAAATAATTGAAATGTTACACCAGATTTTCTGCCACTTATAATGAATTCTGTTAATTCATATTTGCATGTTTTTTTTTTAAATCTAAAAATAATTTTGTTAAATTAGCATGTGAGGATGCCTGGAGTAGATTTTGTGTTTCTGTATGTGGCTAAAGGGGACCACGTGGTTGGCATCAGTAACACATTCCAGTTCCGTGGAGTGGCTGGCTATGATGAAGACTTCTGCTTTGATACATTAGAGAAATCAGCAGGTGCAAATTCAACAACAGAATCAAGGAAACGACGTATGTAATACAGGAATTCATATTCAATATCACGATTTCATTTAACGGTAGTTTTACTTTTTTCCACAAAATGATGTGCGCAAAAAAGGGTAAACATCTGATATTATCTATACTATATATAGAAGACCTTATTTTGTGTGTCGCTTCTCTTCCTTCCACGATAAATTAATCACCATGTGTCTGTGTTCTAAAATTTATGTAACATGCATAGTCGCATTTGTCATCCATTCTTATGATTATTCAGATTGAGTTATTTTAGGAGAAAAACGATAAAAAGGTGTCAGACCACCAATTAAAAATCCCTATCTGTTCAACCAAATTTTGCAATTTTCACAGCTTTCTAAATATTTTACCTTAAGTTTAACTTCAAGGAAACCAGGTATATCCTGAATTGTACATGTATCACCTTCCTACATGCCAATTTTCAACCAATGTTTAAAGTCTTGTAACAAATTTCTGATTTTGAAAAGACAGGTACTACCAAAATAGCTCCCGGTTAATTAGTGTACTATGTAGCGCATTAATCCTGAATTTTTAATGCAAACTCATAGACAAGTGAATTTTGGCTCAAAATGGTCTAAATATATTTTCCTTTCACCAAAAGTTTCATTTCTGCAAATTTGTTGGTTAGTTTAAGTAAACAATGACATCAAAAGCACTATTTTGTGTCAAAGTAGGACTACTTTTACATACGTTCTAAATTGGAGGGAGTAATTGGTGGTCTGACACCAAAAGTAGCCTGGATATTAGTTCCGTCATCAGACTGACTTTAAGTCATAGATAAGACTTCCGGTTTGAAACATGCACAAATACAACCAATCGTATGATAGATAACAAAAATGAAAAATAAATAAGCCAATCAGAGCGTTCTCCATATTATGGTGTTTAGGTCGCAAGAACCACAACTATTATACCTCCTTAGAGAGGACAATTATTTTTCGCGTTTATCTACATATGCCTTCGAGTAGAGAGGACAGTTATTTTTCGCGTTTATCTACATATGCATGTTAACTACGATTATACTACTTTAATATATAGAGACGTTCTCTATTCTGTCTACTGTTTTCTTTGAAATATTTACTATTTAAGGGGTCATACCAGTTGCATATATATTAAAATAAGTAAAACATGTGAAAACAATTAAGAATGTGTCCATAGTACACGGATGCCACATCGGCATTATATTTACTAAGTTTCGAGTTGATTGGACTTCAACTTCACCAAAAACTTTAACCTGAAGCGGGACAGACGGACGAACGAACGCACGGATGCACAGACTAGAAAACATAATGCCCATAAATGGGAGGGGCATAACAATTTATTGTTGAAAGTGAAAGTAGTGATTTGGCAAAAATAAAAGTAGGGTAGAGATTAGAGGGAGGGAAGACCTTTTTCGGGACGTCGGGGTCGGGTATTTTTAACGCACGGATGCACAGACTAGAAAACATAATGCCCATAAATGGGGCATATAAATCTATTGTTGAAAATAGTGATTTGGCAAAAATGAAGTAGGGTGGAGATTAGAGGGAGGCAGGACCTTTTTCGGGACGTCGGGATCGGGTATTTTTAAGCTCGGGATTTGGGGATTGATACTTACGGTATCCGGGAATATATTTTTCAATTTCGGGATTTCGCGATATGAATTTCTTTTAATTCTGCATCTCAGGATTTCATGTTTTAAGTCCGGGATTTCGGGATCAGGACCCCTCCGACCACCCCTCAAATAAGCCTGAGTCGGTCTTAGTCATTAATATAAGATTAATATCTTACCAATGGCATGTTAATAAGGCTCTCAAAAGAAAAGGCACTGATGGATTGTCCTAAAACCATTTTTTATTATACTAATAATGGTCTACAGATAAGCAGTTACATTTATTTCATGTTTGAAGCGGTGCGGCAAATTTTTAATTTAAATTGACTTTTAACAAAAGTTGCATTGTAGCAAAGAAGAAAAATAATTGTGGTCTGAGGCCAGAAACACGAAAATAGTTGAATTTAACAGAAAGGAAACACATATCTGACTTTGGAAAAAGGGAGAGGGCTTTTGATACCTTTTATGAAATTCCCCATACATAATTTCTATTACCAAAAATTCATCCTACAACAGTTCACAAGATGTTTATGCCCGCGATTTCGCGGGTGTGTTCTAGTAATATATTAAAGTACTTCCCCATATTTTTTTTATAAAAAAGAATCAAATAAGGTGGTATTTCTAAGACTTTTAGAGGATTATGATGAATCGAGCGGTAAATTAAAAGCATATTCAGGACGTGAACATGTAACGGTAATATAAATATTATCCCTGCTTTGTACTAGACCGACATGTTGAGTTGAATTTTGAACGTAACAAGGTATTAGTCCACAGAAAGACATGTCACCACTCGGGACACATTATTCTGACTCAGACCAATCTATGTTCTTCCGCCTTCATGCCGCTTGCTTAGCAAAGAAGCAGCAAATACCAATTGTCCAGTCTTTGGCTTAACCGCAAGGTATTGAATTAACGATCACCCGCACTCGAAGGGAACACGTGACCTAGAGACAACCGCGGCCATGGAGGCGATATTAAAACAAACAGGAATGGTCGATAAAAAGAAAATCTTTCGTTCAAATGGTCATTGTTAAGAACCTTCCAGCAAAAATATATATTTAAAACAATAACACATTAAACAATCGTTGTACTATATTGAAAACTTCCCAGTATAAGTGTAATTGTTCGTCATATATAAGTTCATCCTTATTTTATTTTTTATGATTTTTTTACAAAGATTTTGGTTGGCTTATTAGAGACCGTACAACAAAAACAATAATAAATTCTGTCTCTCCTTCAAATTTTCAGAAACCACTGTCAGTTTACCTCCAGGATTACCATTGTGTTCACCATCAAAACGAAGAGTTTTCAAAGAAAGAATATTAACAGTGTACAAAGATCACAACACCTTGGCGTCAGACTTTAATCCTGCTCAAGCTTGGACCGAAACTTTTAACATTGTAAAGCAGCCCGTTGTTAAAGAGTACAATGACAATGAACAAGCTGTTGTTTCTTATGTCCCAATTGTTCCCCTACCGAAAAATGACAACAAAGCTACCTATGCACAGGTTGCTGTAGCTGGAAAGAACAAATCCTCCAAGAAAAAGCTGATATATGACATTAAAACTCAGAATGCTAAATGGATAACGGAAGAACTGGTGAGTGTTGTTTCCAAAGGCATGGTCATTTTCTCAGATCCATTATATAAAATATACATCTTTTAGGTTGATTTTATTGAACGTCTTTGTATATTTGTTTATCCTATCAAACTTATCGACATAAAATATATAATACATGATTACATTTACAAATGGGTCAAGATGCGTATTAGTTTCTCTATGGGCGGTAATGGTAACGTTTTCTTCATTTGCTCAGTCCATGTTGTTAACTTGGATATGTGTGATGGCTCGTTTCGAAGCTGAGACATTTTGACATATGTGGTTAAATTTTCGGGGTACGAAGTGAGATTACCTTTTCCGTAAATTAGCAAACCCGAGTATCCTTTTGTGATGCGGCTCCTCGTGGTAAAAAATCCCATTTTTAACACAATAAGTTCTTTGAAAATTTAATACTTTGAACACATTTAATAACTCCATATATTTTACACATTTATTCTGTGTTCCCCTTCTTTCTCAATTAACTCAAATGGTTAAGCTCAGTCACTTGTTTATCATAGAAAAGTGTCAAATATCACTACACAGAGATTTTTTTGTTTACACGTGACTTTTGAGTTCCTCATTTCAAGGCGCATTAGGGATATTGTCCCAAATAAGGTCATGATAAATGTGGAAACGATTAAAAATTCATGATTTTTATTTCTTTCCAGCGGCCAGACTATTTACCATTCCGTCGCGATGAAATAAAATTATCATGTTCCATATAACAGTGATACCTGGTTGCGCTCTTTCCTTTCAGGCATTGATACCGTACCCACTGTCTCCTCGGTGTATTGAATTTCCAATAAGGCTACCATCTTTCCTTTCCAGGCATTGATACCGGTTCCACCGTCTCCTCACTGTATTAAAATTGAATTTCCCATAAGATTACCATCTTTCCTTTTCAGGCATTGATACCGTACCCACTGTCTCCTCGCTGTATTGAATTTCCCATAAGACTACCATTACTTCCGGGACCACAAGGTCTTCTGGAGATAATTACAGCAGGAGCTGGGTCGTGTGCGTTCTGTAGTCTCAGCAAGGTCGTCATATCAGAATTAGCACACCGTGAACAAATGCATGAAACAACAATCAAGAGCTTGAAGTCAGATCTTGGAGCTGTGAAAGTAAAGGTACAACTCCTCGTTCATATCTTAGTTGTGTATCTTCAATAAAACAAACTTTTATTCTAGGAGTTTTTAAAATAAAAGATAGACGTTATTCTTGCGTTGGTGCATCTTGACATTTTAGATTAAAATTTGATATGAGAAGAAAATTTTTTCTACCGCGATCTTTATATTAAGTTTACTTAGAATTTATTTTTTCACAAACTTCTAGCTTGTTCCCTTATGTTTAATTCGCCGCAATAAAGTTGATGTTACTGTATTCACAGCGCTTTCGTGCGTGTGCGTCTCCGCGGTACAAAATGACATACAATCATATAACTAAAAGAGAGACAAAAGATACCAAAGGTACAGTCAAACTCATAATTTAATAGCTCCCTTGTGAGCAGTAACCCTCTATCTAAAAAATCATGATAGGAAATACAAGCACAGAAATATCGTATATAACTTGGTATACGGATACATCATTTACAACGAAGCAAATTTATAATTGCTTCGTTGTTAATACAGTTATAAAAAAATGAAACTTTTTAAAACCTATTTAGGAAGTGATTGTGAAGAAGAAGGAAAGGAGACATTACAAACCATTCCAAGGATCGAAAGAAGAACTGTTCTTTAAGAAGAAAATAGGGGATCTTTTGAGGAAGAACAGTGGTCTGTTAAAACAGGCTAAACATTGGAAGAACGAATGTTTGATTAGTCAACGAGAGGCAAAAAACCTCAAGTTGACTGAGAATATTCAGGTATAATAATCTTCTTTTGGTATTTTAGAGGTATTTTCTTAACGAATGAATGAATAGAAGAAAGAAAAGGCTTGGATTTTTGAATGAGTTTATTTGGTTCATTTTTACAAATATACATAAAAAAATGTTAAGCCCAGTAACATATGTATGTGCTCATCCGAAGTCATGGCAAATTCAAGTCATATTTTAATCATAGAACCCTGTCAATTGTTGAAGACAGTATTTGCCATGAAGATGTATTTTGTGTAATTATGTATCGTTGTGTTACTATCTCTGTGACGCTTTTTTCCCATAACTTGCCTCTGTGACGTCTACCCCCAAAACAGTTTAGAAGCAATCCCTAAAAGATTTGGTTTTAAATTTGTATTGTTCTAAAAAAGAAAAAAAATCCTTTAATATAAAAAGTGTAAGCAGTAATGCAGTAAAAGTTGTTATAAAGATAAAATGTTCATGTTCGTCTATAAAAAATGCTGATGTTATAAAAACGAAGATAATATAACTTAGCAGAAACTTGTTCAAATTATGTAACCCCTCTTTGAAATTCTAACAGATAAGATATATGATATTGTTTACAGATTATACATGATGATAATACACAGGGAACACAAACTACAGACCATCTAATCAAAGAAGCTGTTAAAGCTTTGACGGAGAAAGAAACAACAGATAGCGGTATGTTGCATTATCTATATCGTAATACATTTCGTCGGGTGAGTTTTAAAGTGTTATGGATCGACTTTTGATAAAAATGGAGATAGCTATATATTTGATATCCAAAATACCCTATAAAACTATAAATACGAGATTTCTACACCTAACGAGTTTTTTTTTTTTAGGAACTAGCTTGTTCTATCTCCACACTCCCATTGGATAATATTAGCACATTCATCTTGTTCAGACACAGATATTTGTATTGTGTTTGTATCTCCACTATGTTCAAGAATTTTTGCTTTAAAAATAATTGTTCAGTAAAAATGTAGTTCCATGCTTAAGTTAGTTTGAACTCAATCGCTAAGCAGTTCTTAGCAAATCTTTGGGTCCAGAGTTGGGCTGCGCGCATTCGTGAATTAATGTGTTGTTCGGTCACTCGTTGAATATTTTTCTCTATTTGAATTCTTCGATTAATTATTCTATAATTATTGACTTTGAAATATTTCGGCGATTTCAGAAAAGCGCTCCGGACGTATGTTAGTTATAACGCTTTGTTTTACAGTTTTTTTATTTCTTAATACAGTGATATTTTTTTTTAATTTATTGATACTTACTTTCAGGTTGCAACACTATTTCATCGGATACAAACTCTGATGCAGATAAAGAGAAAAATGGATGGAAAATACAAAAACCAAAACGCATGCGTATGTATTTACACTCCTTTTGTTTTTTTTTATTTGTTCTTTGACATAAATTGCTGTTAACACCATGGATGTTTTGTTTAAACTCTGGTTTAAATCTGAGGCAACAGTAGCTTACCGATGTTCAAGTTAAGAAAATACAAAAAAAAAACCCCGCATGAACTTCAAAATGAGCAAAACCGTGTGCATCTTTAGCTTTGCATACATTCTCTCAATAAGAAACCAAATTCATTCAAAGATTCACAATCTGGAGTCAGATACATTTGTACACACCAGACGACTATTCTGGTATATAAGACCGTGGTAACCTGTTGCAATTGAGGTGAGACACAGACACACCATATCGGACAACCAATTTTGATGATGACCGTAAAAATCATGAGATGTCGAATTCATTCGTTCTACATCAAGACTGTTGGGACAGTATTTGTGGTAGGTGCACACCCCTGTTATACAATGTAAACACACATGTATTAATTGAGATACGATGTAACAGAGGGCATGTTACTGGGTATAGTATATAACTTTAGGAATGTTTTTTTTTGTTTCAAGTTCGCCTCCAGAAAGTGATATCTCAACAAAGCCAAACCATTCAAACAGTTAACAGAAATGTAGCCGTTCAACGTGCTGTCATTGACAAACAGGAAAAGGAAATCAAGGAACTTAAGAAAGCACTATCGGTAAGATAAATTATATGTCATACCAATTGAAACAATTAATAAGGAGTCTTAACAATGTTATGAGTGGTATTTCGGAAAACTACATAATTGTCACACTTATATAGTGACGGCTGTGAATTTACATAACCCAAATAGCCAAACGCCGACCCGTCTTTGTATCTACTTTTTCTATTTTTCTCTGTGTGCGAATTTGTCCCAAGTACATTTACTACATATCCTTTTATTTTCTTTTGATAACACTATTTGTTCCGGTGAATGACATCATGTAAATGCTAGATGCAGCGATTTCATTTCTACATGGTAAACGACTAAATGCCTTTTAGTAATTTGATTTGAAAGAATACAATTCACCATATACAATTAATGACTTGTCAGTTGTGTCATGACCACTATCACGGTGGGTATGGTTGTCCTGCGAGAGAACGTACTGTGCTGGTGATTTGGTCCTGACGGGTGCTGGTGATCAATGAAAAAATGTAAACAAAGACGAAAATAATGATTTTTGACGTTTTCACTCATAAAAAATGGAAGAAAACGGTTGAGATTTTTCAATTTTGTTTCTTATGGGTTCATATGTAAACCATTAAAAAGTTGACCCTCTAAACTTTTTCAGTAAGCGTAACACAGAAATGCTCATTTTCAGAAAATCTCGAACTGAAAAAATAAAACAAAAATGCTCATAGAGTCCGCTTTCTATACCGCAATCCACGCGACAAAACTATTTTGTGAAAAAACATCGCAATTTATTAACATTTAGCATTTTCTCAATTTATTCATGTCCTGATACTGTGCTGGTGGGTCCTGTCATTGTGCTGGTGGGTCCTGATACGGTGCTGGTGATTTTGGATAAGAAGTTGGTCATATTTGAAACAAATGTTACAAAATCAATAAAATTGGGCAGATAATTGTTGTCAATAGGATCTATGACTCCTATTTTGGCTCTTGTGCATCCATTTGGCTGTTTAATATGTGTTTTGAAATGATCGTAACTTGTATTAAATAATTACATAAAAGGGCAACATCTTTCGTCCAATATCAGATAACAATATATAGTATCTAAAATAAGAATAGTTTTATTAAGATATTTTAAATGCCCCTTACATTGATGCTTCAACAATGATCAAAGCCAATGCCGCAGAGACATGTTTGTTAGCGCTCCGCATACCCCTCCCCACTTCCACCCAACCAACCCTCCTCATTTCCTCCTTCATTGTTACAGTGGTGTACCAAAACAACAATTTATTACATAAAATAATAACACAAAGACACACATTATTGAATAACGAATGCTTGCAGGTACTGAAAGCTAGTTCAAAGCCGCATTTTCAACTAATAGATAAAACATGTTCTCATATACAAAAATCCCAATCGTGTAGATTAAACAAGTCTCAAAACTTAAGTTCATGTTTTAATGTTTGATGAAGCAGAACATTAAAAGTGTGCAGTGAATCTTGTTCTCACAACAGTTATTGTCATAATTATGTTTACATAAGACTCATAAAGGAATTAAGAAGGTACCAAGCAATATTTTACAGTTCAATTTAATGATCATGAATGGAAGGAAATGGTACGTAAGTTTACATACGACAAAAAGAAATTGATAGTATTTTTTGGCGAAAGACTTAAACGCTTCCTTGCATTATATAGTACAGCTCTTCTATAAAAGCATGCAAAAAAAAATTTGATTGACTTGCTTGCTATGTTTGCTTGGATGTTTTCAAACAATAGGTAGGCGGAGTTTCAATACATACTGGGATTTGATTGGACAAATACAAACTGACAGGAATTGAAGTTAATGTTTATTTTCCAAATAAATTGTAGTATATAGTAAACAGACTACTTACCTGTCGTTTACAAACATCCAAACAATCATAGCAAGCAATTTAATCAATGGTTTGCTTTGCATATATTTATAGAAAAGCTGTAAATTCTAAAAAAAAAAAAGAAATTTTGTTGACGTAGATGGTTAAATCCTCAACAAAATCACAATATCTTTGTTGGAACGAATAAAGGTTTTAAATCATATTTTCGTGGACTTTTTAGCTTCCACCCTGACGAGACATGTTAGCTGTTCGTATGCTGTTGCACCTGACGCACGGAAACTTTCACATTTCCATCTTCTTTTCTGAAATATTTTACCCAGCTCATACTTGACAGGACTGTTATCCTAGTAAAAGGTGTAACCAACGAATTGAACACAAGTTAAAAATTCCATAATACTATATAATTCATTTTATGTGTCAATTTGTTCGAAAAAAGTCGAAAAGAAGAGAGTTTTTTTAATGCCATGATTATCTGCCGCTTTCTAGATCTATGCTTAGCATTTATTTCAGATGACATGGACTCCTCACCCTGGTGACCCTGCTGCCTTTCATAACTTTATCCGTATACATATATTAATAGATAAACAAAAGGCTGCAACTGGTATTTGATTCGTTGTAACGAGAATATTTGTGGTGAATGGAAACTGTGAGGGTCAAAATCTTAAATTGCTTATAAATGTTGCTGGACCCAGTTGCGTTATCTGATCTGAATTTTCTGAAATGTGCAAGGTGATAGACATTTTGATTTTTTTTACTCGGTAAGTTTTGCCCTAATTGCTTGAACATTTGCAATATTAAAGCCGATTTCAATGAGTGTGTAGACAAAGGGAATATCTTTGGTTATCTTGCTTGCTGAACAGAAAAGTCATTGTTAGGTTATGTAAACTACCCTACTTTAAGAGTAGACTAGTCCGACAAATGACACATCTTTCTGTCTGTAGGACCAGGCTAATTCGAAAGGAGGGTATAGACCTTACCTAACAATGACTTCACGGTTTAGCTAACAAGCAAGCTAACCAAAGATATAACATTTGCCTACATACTCAATGGAATCGGCTGTAACTAAAAACTCGAATACATTTTAACAGACAGTGGTCTGGTTTGTTGATGAATATTGTTTTTCCTAGATTCACTCTTGAAAAAATCATTTGGTAACATTTGGTCATTGTAATACGGACGCAAAGACAATAAATGAACCTCACACGATCCCTCGACACAGTTGAGCTTATATATGATCTTATAGCGATTCGGGTTGAAAATCAGTTGAAATTAAGCCAGTTATTTGTGTGTGTAGATTTGTATTGTTTTAAACTGTTATGACTTTTTAAAGTTAAATCTAGGTGTTTAATCTAAGAGTTTCTTTTTTAAACTTATTTACTTGTTTTATACTCAATTGGTAGTATGAAGTTACGAGATATTTTAATTTTTGAAATTGAAGGCACAATTAACAAAGCAAACGTTAGTTTAAGGATAATGTACCCTTGTGTTGATCCCATGCTAAACATAACAAACATTTCTGTACAAAGGTCTGTGAATTTTCTACAAAAATAGTGATTTTATTTTCACCAAATTCTCTTTTTCTACTAAATACAATAATGAACTATAAATAATAATGCTTTGCAAGAAGTTTCCCCTTGATACATGTATATGTACAAAATTATATCTCTATTATTCATTGTCTGTGCTGTTTTGATACTATTGCAGTTTGCACATTTTCGTAATTGACAGGCCACAGGAGGGCGTGATAAACCATACTCGAAAATATAAAATATTGATCTAAGTACTTAATTTGCATCTCTGAACCCCCACCCCGGCTTGTTTTTTAGGAGGGTGTCTAAAAATGGTCGATTACAGACAGCCGAGTACGCATTTTACTTTCCAGGCGTGTTTACGTTGATTGTTAAAGTCCTGAAAACGGATAGATAGAAACAAAAATGTTTGATTTATCTGGCTTTAGATTCAGTTTTTTTAAATATAAATTAAGTCTACATTTTAATATAATAATACTAAGAATTCACAATATAAAAAAATGCAGAAAAAAAATGGAGATGTGAAATATCTTAATAAGGAGTCATTACTACAGAGATGGTGTGTTTGACACACAAAACTTAAAAGCTTAGTGATATTACCAATATTAAAATAAAAATGTATTTTAGTTTGGTAGTTTTTCCATTTACTCATTTTCAATCATAATTAAGGCACATTTGATTTTTTATTCATAAAAATATTTAAATATAGAAAAGTAGGACACATTGTTCACTTCCTCCCCTGTAATTCTTTATCAAAAATATTTATTTATTTTGGAATTTTGAAATGAAAAAGCTAAGAAATCTTAGTTTTGTTAATGTTCTCTAGGTTATCTCGTCTTCATTCTCTGACATATTCTCTGACATATTCTAGTCTGCCCTTTCATAAAATAGTGATTTTTTTAGTGTTCTATCGAACTTTCGAAAAAAATACCTGATAACCGTTCAGACAAAAAAAATATGTTGAAAAAATCTTACAGATACAGCAAGTGATTCTTAATAGCTGTAAGATACATTTTTCTTTTAAAATACAGCTTTTAAATCTTACGGGAAACTATTCCAAGCTTAACACTTTCACTGTAACCTCGCTCTAACTTATCCCCCATCCCCCCAAAAAAAACCAAACAAACAAACCCGCAATACTATTGTCATTCTTATAGTCACCACTCAATTTTTCACAAACAAATGTGTTTTAAGCTGCTAAAGACATATGATTCAAACGCGCTCAGAAAGTCCTTTCTTCTATATTTTTGCTCTCCATTTTTATACAAAACCTTTTACATTTTTATTTTATGGGTTATTGTTGAAGGTCGTACAATGACGTATGGTTGTTAACACATACTTTCTTTGGTTTCTTATGGAAATTTGTCCATTGACAACAAACATACAACATCATCTACTTTATATAAGTATTGTATAAATTACAACGTATTTTGTTGATCTTGCAAAATGATCGTAATCCCGAAAATCGTAAACATATTTTCTTATCTTAAAAGTGGGCAAGAAGGGTTCCATTAACAGATTATAAAAAGAATAAAAAATAGGTTTTTTTTTTCTCTCATAATAACAGTAAACAGATTCATAACAATGTCAATTTCAAGAAAGCAGACAACAGTTAATTACTAGTAGTCAATAACAGTACAGCATCAATGATCTCGACTGAATATTTGCCACTTTTAACTAAAATATAAAGGCACAGAACCAGGACATAGGAGCACAGAACCAGGACCGTTTTTCTTATCACCAGCACATCGTCAGGACAATTCCGTTTAACGAACTTGCACGACTTTTGCAATTGTATATTGTTGTAATATACTTTGCATGGTACTTATGACGAATCAGAGAAAAATTAAGCAACAAAACAGTCGTTTTATTGCCGTTCTGATACAATGTAAACAAACCCACCAGCACAGAATCAGGACCCACCAGCACCCGTCAGGACCAAATCACCAGCACAGTACGTTCTCTCGCAGGACAACCATACCCACCGTGACTATAACTATTTGTCAACAAAGCTATGATAAATAAATAAAACGTTGTCTGAATTTTCATTGATACGATCATATTTATAATATAACTCTTTACAACACTTAGAATATTTCAAAATATTAGGATTTTCTACCCAAGGTATAGATTTCCTAAACTATATTTGACACAACCTTTTTGAAAATCAAGTTCTCAATGCTAAGGTTGTCAATTTCATATCACCCTAAATTCATATTCAAATTACAATGTAGTACCATGAATTATTTGTACAAATTACATTCAAATCACTCGGTAGGTCGGTCACTTTTACAACTATATAGTTGGTGTCACTATGTTTCAAGTTTCCCTAGGATTGAATTTATGTTTTGGTAATTCTAAGTCCATGACTTCTTCTTGAAAAGTGTAACGAAATACATAAGTTGTCTTTCTTTTAACACTGGAATACTGTCTATATGTTAACTGCAATGTCTCAGTTGTTTTTCAACCTTGCAAATACTTAACCGTTTTGGATTACATGTATTTACTCCAGGAGCACATAATATCGCCCCAAGTTTTTGGTGGGATTTGTGTTGCTTAGTCTTTAGAATTTGAATGATGACCTCATCGACTTTTAAAGTATTTTTTGGAAGGAAATTTAAGTCGATAGAGATGACTATAAATGACCAAAATGTTAGGACAATATCATATGTCAATATTGCCGAAATCGTTAGTCGATTCCTTATAGGAGTTCTTGCCCTTGGTTGTTTATTTTGTTTTGTTGAAACCGATAGTAGAAAGCTTAAGAGAGAAACAATAAAAGGCAAAAATAGACATCAGGACAAGATAAAAACAAACCAGGTCAATGAGGCCAAAATCGTCAATCAACTCCTTATCATGCTTATAGCAGTTATTGTCCTTGAATGATGGTTTCTACATAAGAAAATGAATGTACCAAGTCAGGAATATGACAGTTGTTATCCATTCTTTTGATGTGTTTGAGCTTTTGTTTTTGCCATGTGATTAGCGACTTTCCGTTTTAATTTCCTCAGAGTTCAGTATTTTTGTGATTTTACTTTTTCGTTTTTTTTCATTTTTTTTGTATGGCAAATATAGTCGAACGAGACAAACTGTTAACAGCCATAACGATGGGGCAAGATCAAATAAGGAATTATTGCCGAAATTTTTAGTCGGTTTCCCAAAGGAGTAGTGTTCTTAGTTGAATAGTTTTTTCTATTGAGACCGATAGTAGACAGTTTAAGAGAGAATCTATGAGAGATAAGCATGGACATCAGGACAAGACAAAAAATAAAGTTGATACGGCTGAAATCGTGAGTCGATGCCACAAAAGAGTTATTGAATGATGGTTTACCTTTCAGTGTTTGCGTTTTTTACAAAATACTTACGACAACATACTTAATGAATTGTATCAATTCTATGCAAAAATGCCAAGTCAGCGACACAGGATAATTGAAACTTCTAGACTAGTTAAACAGGGAATATATCAAAACAAGTTGCAAATAATATTTAGTTTAGATTTTTAAACTATCCATCTCAATACACTTTATTTATTTGATATGTTTCTTAAAGAAACAAGACAAGGCAAAGACAACGGCTGATAGAAAGCTAACAGAAATGACAGAAAGAGTCAGAAGTATCTTACGTGGACGCTTTAAAGAAAAGCAAGGAGAATGGAGACAATTTGCCAGAAAGATCAATGTAAGTACTAATTTTTTATGATTTTGAAATATATAATCTGTATTAATTTACTTGATATTCGATTTCCTTGTGGGGTATTTACAGGTCCTTACATGAACTCTGGTCTGTTGCAAGTTTATCTGTTTGTATTAGGATAGATATGTTTGGTCAAGTGAATTTCAAGTTCCTTTCATTGATTAAAAATAATCATTATTTCATGGTTTTTCAACAACAACAAAATAACAATTAGTCATGACGCCATAAATCCAGTCTTTTAATGCTGTAAAGACTAAGGGCATTTTGTATATCATATATATTCTTTGAATAATATGCACATTTAACCCTCTCTCTATTTCAACCAGAACGGACCAATCCAAGAAATCAGACCTATGGGAGCAACAGGAGCGGCTACACAAAAACAGGAGGCCATAACAAAGCAACTACGACCTTATTTTGGAATAAACTCTGATTATTTACAAGGATTACCACAGCGTAGACCAGGCAAATCGGAACGTATATGTCCAACTTGTAAAATGGTGTTTTCTTCAAATGTCGACCCCCATGTCATAGAGGAACATATAGTTTTTCATCAGGTGTATAGTAAAAAAGTCCATGCTGACTAAATGTGTTTATACCAATTCTACCTTTCCTACATTGTTTTTATTTTTGCATTTAAAATAAAAATACATCACATAATTTATAACAGAAATATTTTACTTGGAAGAATTTAAAAAAAAAAACAGAGAAGCAGTCTTCAATTGTAACAACACGTTACAACATTAAAAGGAGAAAGCACGGGGTAACCGTGGATATCAATAACTCACACGGTTTTGTCGTCTGCCGAACATTTTCTAACATGAGTTTTACTACAACTGAAAATAAATATTCTTGTATAGCAATATAATATTTCCAACAGAAAGTAACCAAAAGTTAGCGTGCAATAAATTCTAATATTGCACTAGTGGAATAAATCTTCAAAATTCATGACGTCATCAACGACAAAATCATAGTTTAAAACAATTTTTACTTTTCAAATATTATATTGCTATACAATAAAAGGGTTATTGCATGAATATTGGGGAATATTGTCCCGCGTAGAACATATATTGAACTCGCAAGCTCGTGCAATATAAAATTCTACTGCGGACAATGTTAAAATAAGTTGTAATTTAATTAAAAAATAAGTTGTGATATGATTAAAAAGAAGCTAAAAAATGGAAAACAACACGTTTAATAATTTCATGCGTCCGAAGCGCTTTTCTGGATTTACCTTCATCAGGAACGCTCAAAGCCAAACATTTGAACTCCGAAGATTTATATTAAAGTACCGAAGACGTTGGAGAGCTATATGACAAAAAAAAAAATACTTAAAATAAATAGCCAAATTCATCTAAAGTCAACTTTTAAAGGTTACTGTATGATGAGCAAGGTTAATCGTGTTGTTTAACTTTACAATTTTAATTTTCGGTTGTATATTTTAAGGGCATACGATACAGTTTTGATCCCATATTGAGTTTTTTTTGACAATTTGCATATAGGCTATTTTTTGCCTGATTAAATCAAATATGTAATAAAAAATGTAACTTCATGTGCTTCGTTTTGAGTTAAATGAGGTCCACATTTTATATATTTGCTCAAAATTCGGATTTGTGGGGGTATTTTTCCTTTCGTCAGAAATACATAACCTTTTTTGTTTTTAAGATAAACACAAGCTTTTTTTTGTCAAATTATTTGTTAATTCTGTTTTATATAAATGTCCTTTAAATTTGTGCAATTTGTTTTTCAAATAACTAATATTTTATCAAATGTACACGAATGTAGTAAAAAATCGTAATTTTTTGCCGCATATTTATCAAATTAAAAAAAATTGCACTATTTACGTTTTCATGAAATTTGGCACACATAATCTTCTTACGTTATCAAACCAAATGGCATTTTTAAAAAAAGAGGTCCATAAACTCGTTTCAAGTTAGATAAATTTTATTTTAAATTAAATTTTAAGGGAACAAACCATTTTATTTTTATTTTGGGCGAACGACGTAAAAACTCCGCGACTCTGCACTTTAAATGACGTCATAATTTAAAACCCTACAAAAACTTATTATGAACGTCAAAAACAGGCCGTTATACGGTCACTGACTGTACTATACCATAAATGATTATACGGTTAATGTAATTTGTCAACGCAAATAACACAGCTGCAGTATTTATTCGAAATAATTTACATAAAGGATCAATTAGTTTGTGGAAACGAAACCCCTGAATAAATAACGATTATACTGAAATTTTAATTGTGACTTATATGCTACGATTATTATGTTGTCTGTATTCTTTGCATTATAGAAACAAGTGTTTTCTTTATTTCGCTCGCAAAATGGAAGATGATACGATAACTTTAGTGAAACATTGCAAACTAGGTTTTTTTTAATATGACAATATACATTTATTTCCCATGTCTGAGGGAGATATGAAGATTTGTTCACCGAAGAAGAGTAGAGCCCTCGTGAAATACGATATTTCGTGGGTAAACAAATCTTCATATCTCCCGAGGCCAAGGGAAATGAATGTTTTATTCCACTGCCTAAGCTTTGTATATTATCTAAACTTCACATATTAGTTTGCATACCGGCATTTTTCTTATCCGCTTGTATTTATTACTAAACACGATAACATATAGATAAACAGTACGGATAAACATTTTAAAATTATTTAATTAGTCTTTTTGTTTTAACGTCTGAAATAAATTTAAGGATGTCTGCTGCTCTAACTTAAAATAACAAGGATTTCATGTGGTTGCTTAAAATGAAAACAACTTTGATATTTAAACAAAACAAAGTAATAAAATCATTAGTCTCGTGTGTAGTTTTCAAAATACGAGACATTTAGAAAATGGCGGGAAAAGGGTTTTCTTCAGACTTTACTATTTGTTAACATTGGAATTGTTTTTTACCCTTTAAACCAAGAAAAAATAACAAGGATTTCATGCCGCCGGATCACTAAATTTTAAATGATCTATTGAACAGATTTATGAAGACAAAAGTGGGGTGTCGTGTAAAAAAAAATTTAATACATTTGGATGGATAAAACCTGAGAAAATCGAAAATATGACAAGAATTCAAAAAACATGACCAGCAGACATCCTTAAATACAACAATGATACTTGCTAAAGCTATTTAGAAGATAAGAAGTTCAAAACGCTATGTACATAAACCGCGCGCAACGTCGTATGATTCGTTCCCGACGTTTCAGAGGGGATTATGACACTCAGAGGTGAATATGAAATTTTGTTCGACGTTACGTGTGAAATTTTCAAACAAACAAATGTTGATTTCGCTATCAAAATCAGCATGCAGTGGAATAATATTGTTTGAAGCCTTGTCTTTTGGAACAACAACTTATGTGTCGTAAAGTGAGGACAAAGCATCGGGTCCACAACTACATCTATCAGTAACCTGCAGTTCTGCTTCGAGTAGATGGGATGGGTAATTTAATAGTTCGCGTCTTTGGCTAACATACTAAGTATTTCAATGTTTATGATTTCCATATCTTTAGTTAAACTATGACCAGCGTCTGTTTCTAAGTCTTGCATCCCATATAGTATCAGCTACTGCAACGAATATAGATATAGAAATGTCATTGATAATGATTTTAAAATTGCTTATAGTAGGTAATTCTTTTCTGTTTATAAAACTTTGAATTTTTCGACAAAATAAGTATTTTCTACCCCCAAGAACGCACTATTTGAAAAAAAAAAACAATTCGGAATTTGAGACTCCCAATACTCTTCAACTTCTTATTTATCTGGATCTGGCTTGTTTAACTCTTTTGATTCGATTGTCATTAGTGACTTTCGTAAACAAAACTCGTGTCTTGCTTAAAAAAGTCAAATCCTGGTATATAAAGGACGAGATTATTTACAACCATCAGGTCGATGTCACTGCTAGTGGAAGTTTCCTCACCGAGGGTATCACCAACCCGTGAGTTATCTATATGGTCATTATTATAAATTAACTGTTTGCTAAACTTTGCAATCTAAAAAAATAAGCACTTTCTACTCCATGATTAAATGCTTAAACTGCATTTGGAAAATAATTTTATATTCTTGAGAGAATATGTTTGTCTGCTATTAAAATTATTGCAAATCTTCTCACCGTCTTGAAAGAATTTTATATCGGTCAAAATTATCGCTACGATCATCATTCGGTACATTATAAATTTTGCAGTATTTGTTTAATTTCTCAGTAGTGTGAATAATTGCACATGCGACATATCTAAACGCATTGATCCTAATTCCACCACTACCAGGGTTAATAAGTCACAATCACCATTTATCCCAATCTACTTTAACTTGATATTTTCTAAGTAATGTTGATGCTTTGACAGAAAGCATTTTATGAGTATTGCAGAATTTTTAGCCGTAACTAAAGACTATAGTAGTATACCGCTGTTCAAAAGTCAAAAATTGATTAAGCGAAAACAAATACGGGTTACAAACTAAAACCGAGTGAATTACATCAACTATAAGAGGAGAACAATGGGATAACAGAAACACTGAAGCGCAACAAAAACAAAAGGGAATATACATAAAAATGGACTATTTGACAACAACTGCCATATTCCTGCCTTAGAGCAGGAAGTTTTTAGAAAAATGGTGGGTTGAACCTAATTTAATGGCTAGCCTAACCTCCCGCTATTATGGCAATGTTACAAATACTGCTAAAATAACAACATTACGTGACAGGGATGCAGTACACATAAACATAAGAATTACTGATGTCAATCATATTTTCGTCAAAAAAATCTAGTTTGGTGCGTCATTCGGAATATGTATTTGACATCATTCGTTTGTATTTGCCGGAAGCTTTGGTTAATCCCTGAATGGTCAGTGTACGATTTAATCTGATATAGGGTTTCTCTGGGAGTTTGATCGCAATGCTGTCACCAATTACGGTCATCGATTGTGGTCATTTATAATGAAAGTAAAGCAACAATATTGACATCCTTATCGTCAATTATCTGTCGCTTCAGGTAAGAACACACAATAGCAATGTTGTTGAATCTTCGTTTATGGCCCCTATGTTTAACTCTTTGGTAAACAATTTCCATGTTTTCCGCAATGAGGGATAGTAGCGATTCCATCAGTATAAGACTGTGTGTACCAATTTTGAAATGTAAATCCGCCTTTCTTTGTGTTTTGCTACTTCTTTACATGATTCTTTGAATGAAGTTGGTCAACAGTACTTTGTAAAAAGTAAAATCACAAGATCCTAAACTCCGAGGAAAACTCCAAAACGGAAAGTCCCTAATCAAATGGCAAAATCAAAAGCTCAAACAAATTAAATGAATGAATAACAACTGTCATATTCCTGACTTGGTACATGCATTTTTGTATGTAGGAAATGGTAGATTCTATTATCGTCAACCAGTATAATCGCAATTTATACTGCAATCAGCTATTTTACTATACAGATAAAGCTATACGTATAAACGTTAGCTTTATACGTCAATGACCCCAACTAACCTATTAGCCCCGCCTACTTACCGGAACTACCGTATTTCATCAACAACGTCACGTCAAAACCATGACAACGTGTAGTAACAATGGTCAAACTTTTATGAATTTAAACTTGTTATGTCTTCAAATTGGTAATTTATATATACCGTGTTTATCAAATGTTATTAATAAGTTTATTTTCCCTTTCTAATTCCTTAAAATGTCAATGTCTTACCACCTGGACTACGCTCATAGTGAAATACCCCAAAATAGTACCCCAAGAGGGAAATTCCAAACACTTTATTTTTTAACAATATTTGTTACATTTTTTAATTTTTAAAATTTTTTTTTTATCGATTTCAGTATAAAAACAATATACGTATAGTGTCTTGAAATATGAAATTCATTTGTATTCGGCACGAAACGGGAAAATACTCGGTAAAACCTCGCATTTTCCCGTTTTTAAGCCTCATACAAATAAATTTCATATTTCAAGACACTATACGTTTATTGTCTTAATATCTACCTTTACGGTTGTTCCACGTTACGACCAACTTATTTATACTGCCAGTTATTCTCTATTTTCGACGTCAAAATCCCCCGTTTACGAAGGCCAAGATTCAGATACAATATATCTATCTCTATTCTACAGCAAAATAAACAAATCAGTACATTTCAATTTATTTATCATGGTAAAATTTCATAAAGCGAAAATTCCGCGAAATGATGTTATTGTCTTGGTATGGCAACGAAACAACAACAAATGGAAGTTTTTAACAACCTTGACTGGCTATACAGCCCTCTCACGGTCGGCTCGGTGCCCGAAGGCGATTGATGAGCGTTAAAATAATAATTGTGCCATCGGTCAGAAACAGGTGATGGACGCCATTTTAGAGGTCGCCATCTTGTGAGTTCTTTTTGGTTTGTTGACTATTTTGATGTTATTTCTTCACAACGGCTGCTTTAAGGACCAGTTTGGTCAGCTTGGCAGCCCGCTTACCTCGATGATGGAATACTGGTAGATGAGTCTAGGACGTAGTGCTAAAGATGACAGGAAGCATTATCAGGCCCAAAGCCGTGAGGCAGTGAAATGAAGGTCAATCATCGAACACCTAGAATACAGCCCTCGGACGTCAATCGGCATAACACTCCCCCATCTACAATGGGTTTTGGAGTGCATGTTAACGCGGGAATACGCCAACTTCAACGTTTACTGTACAGCGTTGGATTGGTTTCTGTCATCTAAAGTAGTAAGTGGTTGATCATCTAAAAGTATACCCTCATCGAAGATAGAGGGTAAAGGAGAGCTGGCCCTGCACGTTCGTTCAGATGTAATGACTGAGACGTGACTGCGAATGTAATGGTAATGAGATTGAACGAAACAATGTAACATCACAAATATGTTTCCGTAAACAAACAAAAAACAAATGTAAATCCCAGGCGTTTTAAGCTTCTTGTTGCCTCAAAACGAATAAAAATACATTGGAAGAAAATATATAAGTGAAAAATGCGATTAAAAAAAATCATTAAATTATATAAGATTACTAATATTATCAAAATTGGGTAAAACGGAACAGCCAAAACAGTATCGTATGTTACTTCATAGTTAACAAAATTACCGAATTTGTCCTATTAGAATCAAAATAATTTTTCTTCACGTGAAAGGGTTCTGTTAAAAGTTTACATATCAACGTTTTTAATTAAGGCCAGGTTGCGATACATAAGTTATGTCATAAATTTGGTAAAATTTTGGATACAAAATCATTGTCTTGTTGGAATTTAACTGTAAACCCCAAAAAGTATTGTATTGAATTCTTTTATTTTCTGAGATATTACTGATAGATTTCTTTTAAAATAGATAAATATTTGTATAGCAAGAACATACAATCGGCGAAACACGTATTAAAACTCGTCTTAAAATCATAAAATCTCATATTTCAAGTCCATAATTTTCTTAAAAAACTATATCTTGTTACATGAATTTCCGTTTTAATGATGTAAAATAATAACAGGGGCACCGACTATTTTGATTTGGTCAAATGGTATTTATTTTCTTTGTTTGTACTTGATCCAACAAAATACATTATCTATTGATACAGACCTATTGTATTTGACATTTATTGGTCCAATAATTTTGTACCGTCAATGTTAATACACACTTATCAACTCATTGTTATATATTTGCAAAAATGATAAAATAAGATATTAGGAACAGCATGTAAATATTTAACATGTATTAAAATGAGGGAAACATATATCATACAAGTTTGAGAGTCGAAGTGGAATATGGAGTGGCAATAGTTGAATAAATAGAATAATGAGGGACACAAAAATTAAATAGTCCGTACTATAAAATATATAGAAGTTGATCACAACAAATTTGTTAACATATATATTCAATAGATTTGTGTTTCAATGTACATTTATAAATATGATATGTCATGACTAAAACCTATATGTTCTTTTAAAAAAATCTCCTAATCTGAAACTACTGGGCCACATTTAATCAACCTTGATCACAATCATCATTAGCGTATCTAGTTTAAAATTGTGTCCGATGATCCTGCTTGCCAACCAAACAGGCCGACATGGTTAAAAATGATTTAAAAAAAATACCTCTGGTTTTGTCTATTTTTTTGAAATAGCTTGTAATAGAAAAATTCTAATACTAGAAGAACTGTTCCGAATGTTGAGCTCTACCTATGTATTGTCTATTGACGTCTAAATTTGCAGTCGACTTCATGTTATTGAATTGATCTTCAAGTGATGAACTTTACCATTTTTGTTTAAAGGAGTAGGTCCGGTAAGGACCGATTTTGGCCTCAAATTTCAGGTTCATCTGACGAAAGATTTTGACCACTTTTTTAACACTTAAGTGTCTATTTCATTTGAATCAATTAGTTTATGTGAACGATTGTAACTGATGTAATCATTAAAAACGATCCGATTCAAGCTCAAATATGAAAAATCTACCAAATATGCCGAAAAATGTCACTTTTCAGATGGTTTTTGTCAAAAATGAAAGTGGCCGCATCCGTGTTCATCCTCAACCTTCATATATGTTATGTATTATCATAAAATACAACTTACATTTCAATATTAAGGATGAACACGAATGCGACCACTTTCGTTTTACACGAAAACCGTCTTAGACTTAACTAAAATGCTAAAATTGTGAAGATGTCAGTAATTAAGCCTGACTTAATGGTGCTAGTACCCGATATATGTGCATTGTATTGTCAAAAACAGCCCATATTTATGTAGCAGAAGCATTCTTCTGTCTAATAAATAACTAAAAGTTTATATTTTAACAATTTTGTAAAACTGCTATATTTTGGGGCCAAAAGGGGGTCTTACTGGACCTACTCCTTTTGTCTCTTATATTAAAAAATATAGAGGGAAAAAAAATAGAGAAAAACTTTTTATTTTGAATGAAAGTATCTACGAATAGCTCCATACCGTCGATTTTTACCAATTGTTCTTAGATATCTTGAGATTTATAATAGATAGATAGACAAGATCTACAAATAACTTTATTGTCCGAAATTATCAGTCAGCTCATTACTTGAGTTCTTGCTCTTTTAATTGTAACTTTTACCAATGTTTAGTGTTTTGTCTATAATCCTGAAAACTATAATAAATAGATAGACAGACACATTAAATAGCAAAATTGATCAGCAAGACAGGATCTACAAATGAGATAATGGACCTTATTTCTTCAAAGACAAGCTCTATGTAATTACATGCATGAACAAGGAGTTTTTTTAATCTCACTGTCTTTCTTAAACAAATGTTATGTCTTGTTTCCATTAAATTTATTAATAAACAGTAAAAAAAAATCGACATCTGATAAGATTTAGATATGTATGATATTCAGCAAACATATTATCTGGCTATAGTTTCTCGACCACATCATATACCACGAAGCAAAACATAGCGAGTAATTCCAGCAGTTAATTCTCTCAATATTAATTGAACCCTCGAGCGCTCAAGTAATTTTTACGACCTCTCATAGAAATTTGATTCATACTTGATAACCCGAAATATATTCAGAAAATAAAGCTCATTAGGATTGAAAGTGCAACCCCGTTAAGGACTTTATAAGTATTTGTTTAGGGAATGAAAAACTAGATACATTCGTTTATTGCAATATGGCATTGTAAATAAATGTTAGGCACACATGTGGTGAATTGTGAAGTGTGCTTGTTTGTAAACCTTTGCGGTTAATGAATCCTGAGGTGGCATGTTATAATTCAAAATTGATAAATCAATTGAACAGAAATGGATTCTTTTAAAAGATAAAAGATTTATAACAATAACTGTGTGTATTTAATCATAGAAAGTGGAGATTAAAGTGTAAATTTTCAAGTCATAAATGATGATTGCTAATTCAGGCTTAGGCCATAGGCATTTGTTTTTAGATTATATTCCCTCGATTTCCTTTTTCTTCAAATTCATGATTAAAAACTTTTCCTTAAGGATAAATGCAACAGTGTACATATCGTCTGCAGTGAATACAAACAGCAGGATGCATGCTGTGTTGGATACCTGTAACAGGTTATTGGCTGTGATGAACAAATGCAGCAGGGTGTCAACTGCAATAGAAACTTACAACAGGGTGTCGAATGCGATTGAACCTACAACAGGGTATCGACTGCAATAGATACCTGCAACGGGGTGTTGGCTGTGATGAATACCTGCAGCAGGGTATAGACTGCAGCTGGGGTTCTGCAACGGTGAATACCAGCAGCAGGGTCTACATGGTATATGCTGCAGATGAACCAAATGCTTACTTATTAACTTGGTTTCCTTTCCAAAATTATTCTTTCATTAATACAGAACTTGAATCACAAAGAAACTAAGGTTTCAACTTTTATAGGCAATGTTGGCCTCAGATTGTGGCTTTTTTGTTAAATAGGTCATGAATTGTTTTGGTTCTTATACATACATAGCTTTCAAATATTTAATCATTATAAGCGTTCCTGGTAAAGATAAGCCAAGAAAAGCGCTTCCGATACATGCCATTTAAATAAAGAGTTGATTTCGTTTGTTTATTAACTTGGGTTACACAATAATTTTCCGAATTAATCATACTAAAACACAAGAATCCTCAATATTGTTTGATTAATTAATCTATGGGTTTACCACTTTTCAACTACAAAAACGATCTGATTAACGCTTTTCGTATATCTGCTACATTTTCTATCTAATTGGCTAAAGGTGTCCTATCTAGGTTTCGAGAAAATTTCTGTTCGCTCAATTTTATTTGTAAAAGAGGGGCAAAAGATACCAAATCGACAGTCAAACTCGTACATCGAAAATAAACTGGCAACATTATGGCTAAAAAAAGAAAAAGACAAACAGACAAATAATAGTACACAAGACAAAAAAACAGAAAACTAGAGACTAAGCAACACGAACCCCACTAAACATTTGGGGTGATCTCAGGTGCTCCGGAAAGGTAAGCAGATTCTGTTCCCCACGTGGCACCCGTCGTGTTGTTCTCATTTAGTGACATTGTAAGTTAATAATTATTGAAGCAGATTATTTCATATTTGTCAAAATATTGAATTACTGATTGCCTATTGTAAATTGGGCAATGAAAAAGGTATTTTTGCTTTATGTAAATACACTTCTATTGTTGATAATTGTTTTATCACCTGAATATTTACCTTATCTAACAATATTTGAAGTATAACCTTTTGTACATAAGTGATGTGCACAATGCCTTGCAAGTTGAATTTATGTGTAAATTGGTTGATGTGGATAAATGTATCACCTCTGGTGAATCCAGTATTGTTATAAAATCTGTGTTGGATAGTAAAAACCTTCAGCAGTCTTTGACTGACTGTTTGAATGATGACATTATTGTATGTTATTGTAAATAAAGTTTCAATTGACAGTTTAATTGAGGAATGTCATGATTTATTTTATTCAAGTTGCTTCTGAACATGATGTGTTCATAATGTTGACAGAAATGTTGTTTACCATAATTGTAATAGAAGTATTAAAAGAATTGTAATGTCAATAAACCATGGTTTAATCAAGAGTGTTATACAAAAAGGAGAGAATATTATAAAGCTTAAAGTTACAATTGGAGTAAGAACAATTTGATTTCATGTAGTTAAGCATATAAACAAGCGTGTAATTCTGAAGGTGATAAATAAAGAAAGACGTCGTCAAGAAGTTAAGAAAGTTTAGTCCAAAAGATACTAAATATTATTGGTCATTATTTAACAAATCAAGTAATACAAAGACAAATTCCCGAAGAAGATATCACTTGATTGATTTGTGGTCATTTTATGAAACTGGGTAATATTCAACATTAATAAGGTGGTGATTTTACAGACGATATTGCGTGTAATACTGTAACTAATTTGAAAGTTGAATTGAATTATGTCATTACTGAAGCTGAGATGGTCAAAGCAATTAAAGAAGTGAAAAATAACTATAACTGTTTCTCGGTTCTCGTTTTTTATATAGATTAGATTGTTGGTTGTCCCGTTTCAATGGTTTTACACTAGTAATTTTTGGGGCCATTTATAGCTTGCTGTTCAGTGTAAGCCAAGTCTAAGTGTCGAAGACCGTACTTTGATCTATAATGTTTTACTTTTATAAATCTTGACTTGGATGGAGAGTTGTTTCATTGGCACTCATACGACATCTTAGTTCAATCTTTAAAAACAAAAATTATACGGCCGACTATAGAAGACTATATCCAATGTGAGATGTTATGGTAATTTTTTTACAGCTGAACTGGAAAACAGATTAAATTGTGACCGAGAAAATATAAATATTCTCTGCTATAAGAACAGGCAGACTTTTGAAAAAAAAAATGATACTTATAATCACATTTTCAATCTTCAATACAAAGTTTTCACACGTATTTGTGAACTTTTAGGCTGACTTCATAATTGATTCTTTCTTAAAATACCGGCAAATTTGTAATTTCTCTAGACCAGAAGTTCAAATACCTGTGTTAACCGTCGAATATAGTGACCAATGAAGTGCATGGCTTCACTTGACAGCTTTGGTGTCGAACACACTGTTAATTTACACCAATTACCGGTCATAAATAACTTGTCTATTTCAAAATTGTTTGACAATAAATTTGAGTTACTTCCCCTTTTGTCACTTTCATTACCTTAGCTGTATTTGGCAAAACTTTTAGGAATTTTGGTCCTCAATGCTCTTCAACTTCGTACTTTATTTGGCCTTCTTAACTTTTTTGGATTCGGGCGTCACTGATGAGTCTTTTGTAGACGAAACGCGCGTCTAGCGTATATACTAAATTTAGTCTTGGTATCTATGATCTATATATCTGAAATTTCACTAGCTCAGTCCAATATTTTAAATTTGAGACACAAAAGAGAAATCATCATGGGGCTTGGTACTCACTCCAGGAGTTTGTATGAATAAAATGTAAAAGAAGGCATCGGTACAATCTATGTTCCTTTGAGATGATATTCTAATTGGAACATTACTAATTCAAACAATGACCCAGAGTAAACATTTACATTAAGTTATTTAAAAATTTTGAACAACTTTTTATCTATTTCCTGACATGCACCAAAATTATTCTGCATTCAACGATAACCCTTATAACATTATCTCCAAGTATACAGGACAGCAATAAAGACGGTGATAGCCTATGCCAATGCAAATGTAAATATCAATTCAAATTCTGAATAGGCGAATAAGAAAAGACATTATCATACTCCTTGGACCTTTTAACTACCAATTCTTCCTTACTTTTGTTTCATTTTTGACACTTTCATTACCTTAGCTGTATTTGGCAAAACTTTTAGGAATTTTGGTCCTCAATGCTCTTCAACTTCGTACTTTATTTGGCCTTCTTAACTTTTTTGGATTCGAGCGTCACTGATGAGTCTTTTGTAGACGAAACGCGCGTCTAGCGTATATACTAAATTTAGTCCTGGTATTTATGATGAGTTTATTCACATTATATTCCTTAATTTTCGGTTTATTTTTTGTAAAAAAGATTCAATATATAAACGAATTGAATGCAAATACATATTTGAATTTTACTTTCTTTTATTTTTCTACCATAGAACTATTAAATTAGAAATGATTTGTCATGATTTTTAAGGAAACTTTGACCAAATGTTTTTTTTTAATTTAATTAAAATTTACAAAATAATATACTTCATTCACTCGACTTTTTTAATTATCATTTTGTATTAATAGTTGACTGCCTTATTTACATATATCCTAAATGTCTTTATCGTATATAGAAAAGATAATTGTGTCTTATTGAAAGGCCTTTTATCATTTTTACTGTCCCCCCTTGTTCTATCAATTGGCATTCAACTCCCTTTAGAAAATACTTAATCGGATATAAGGTGCATGCACGAAGACGTTTGTCAGACGTGAAAATATGTAGTCCAAAATATCACGGCTTCATTAACACGGATAAAACAGAACTCCGAAACAGCGGTTACGTCCTCTTTACTACGCTACGTTCACTTTAAAGAAGCAACGTCACCACTGTTTTGGAGTTTGGCATAAAACACTAATTATCTTGAACATTTTTACGAAATTATTCCAAGAAAAAACTAAATTACAATAAGAATATTCAGAGTACTTCGACATGCCGCTGATTGATAATCATCATTTTATGAAGGCTTATCAAAGTGTCACTATTATCAGAATTCCTAGAAATGGACTTCTGCTAGTATCCAATCAAATGTTATATCGCACATATATTAAAGCACGGTGGTTGCTCAGTATTTATGTTGATTCGTAGTTTTCCTCTTATAGTTGATATGTTCCCCTCGGTTTTAGTTCCTAACTCGTTTTTCTCTCGCGTTAAGGAGTCAAGCCTATTGGAAAGCGGTTTCTACTGTTGCCTTAACTCATATAATCACACGAATGTACTATTCATGTGTGAGTTGTGGACCTATGGTTCAAAACAAAGTTGAATTTGAAAACCTGCTTTGTAACCGCGGAGAAAAGGTTCAGTTTAAATTGTCCATTTGAAATTTACTGTTTCCCTTAATACACATAACTTTTTCACATGAATATAGGATCCTGTTTATAATGTTCGCTGTATTACTTTGTTACAAAATTATTATGAATACTTACATTTTTTTTTTGAACTGTTGTTTATATATACCCCTGTTGGGGTCCTTATAAGAAAACAAAAGCTTGAAATTTGCAACTTAAAACTTGATTTGGCAGAAATGATGTCATTATATACACTCTTATTTAAATCGTACAATTTATATTAAGTGGTTAATTTAATTGTACAACAATTCAATGTGAAAAAAAACAAGATTTTAAACCGTTAAACCGTTACGAAGTAATTAACAAATTTAAAAAAAATAATAAATTAGTGTCTATTTTTCATTTCCATAATTCCATTCTACACAATCCATCGATCAGTATACACTGCCTAAGATTATACGTGTGCAATATTTGTACTTGACCTTCCCTTCTATCATATGTTCACAAGGTAAGGAAAACTTTTTACAATATTTTGCCAGGTAATATTGTTTACATTTTGTTGTATTTTCATATCTATAGATTGATTTCTGATAAGATGTTATGAGAAAGTCATTACTTGTGTTAAAGCTATTTCAAATTTCAGACAACTGAGTTTTGCAAATCAATTATTAAATTGTACATTCAAGATCAATAGCTCTAGTACATATTTGTTTACATTGTCAACCACTTGTTTTTAAAAACTATGTATATGTATGCGTTGTTAACATTATA
This sequence comes from Mytilus edulis, assembly GCF_963676685.1. Classification (NCBI taxonomy): domain Eukaryota; kingdom Metazoa; phylum Mollusca; class Bivalvia; order Mytilida; family Mytilidae; genus Mytilus; species Mytilus edulis. The sequence continues at coordinate 69,123,163 of NC_092345.1, read as the reverse complement.
AACATTAAACATATTTTAAGTAAAACATTCACATATATATATATACATTTGTATGTAATGATCAAAATAAAGAGAGCAATAAGATAAACTATGTTTGACGCCGTGACATGATAATATTGAAAGGTTATTGTCTAAATATTTTGAATCACTATCTGGATCTACATGGTTACAGAGTTTACAGTGTTTTATAAAAATTGGTTAATATTCAATGAAGCTACATGCCATTGGTTAACCTGGAACCCAGTTCGACTAGTATAGAGTGGAGAGTGACATAGGAGAAAAGTCCGACAATCTCAGTAGTATGATCTCATTATCTTGATTTATTGCCATTCTAAAAGTATTCGAATTTGCTCAATGTCTTTAGGACTGAAATATACAGATGGTAAAATAATAGAGATTTGGGTATATCACTAGCTCAGTCCAATATTTTAAATTTGAGACACAAAAGAGAAATCATCATGGGGCTTGGTACTCACTCCAGGAGTTTGTATGAATAAAATGTAAAAGAAGGCATCGGTACAATCTATGTTCCTTTGAGATGATATTCTAATTGGAACCTTACTAATTCAAACCATGACCCAGAGTAAACATTACATTATGTTATTTAAAAATTTTGAACAACTTTTTATCTATTTCCTGACATGCACCAAAATTATTCTGCATTCAACGATAACTCTTATAACATTATCTCCAAGTACACAGGACAGCAATATACACGGTGATAGCCTATGCCAATGCAAATGTAAATATCAATTCAAATTCTGAATAGGCGAATAAGAAAAGACATTATCATACTCCTTGGACCTTTTAACTACCAATTCTTCCTTACTTTTGTTTCATTTTTGAAGTTGACATGAAGTGGGATAAATCAAACAGGAAATCCATTTAATACACTTACATCTTCCATTGATGTACTCACGTAAACAAATCTAAAGTTTTTATTATGGAATTTAATGCATATTACCTTGATTATAGTCTAGATACTATGTTTTCATTATATAGAACAAACTTCTTGTCCGAGCTTCTAACATTAATCGGAACTATTTTAAAGGGCATACATGTGTTGATAAATGAAAAAAAAACTTTTTTAGTGTAATCGATAATTGTTTCCTATATTCACAACTTCAAACACGCGAAAAAAGAATTTGGTTTATCAAATTATCAAATTTTGAAGTTTACAAATTATTTATGGAGTGCGTGAGTGAAGGGTAAAATTTAATCTACTCATTAAGGAACTTTTTTAATCTACTCATTAAGGAACTTTTTTTCTTCATGAACATTATAATTTGCATTATTTTTATATCAGGCCAGTATTTACATGCAAAGGTAATACACTACATTCTTAAACTTTGTATTTGTTTTGGCTCTCTAACTATTTTGATCTGAGCGTCACTGATCCCAGGCATTGATTACCTTAGCCGTATCTGGCACTTTTTGTTTGGAATTTTGGGTCCTCAATGCTCTTCAACTTTGTATTTGTTTTGGCTTTCTAACTATGTTTATCTGAGCGTCACTGATGAGTCTTATGAAGACGAAGCGCGCTTCTGGCGTATCAAATTTTAAGCCTGATACCTTTGATAACTATTAAGTACGTTTTTCACTGTTTAATTCAGATTTAATTATTATTTTCCAGTTTTTTCAGCATTTTATTTTCCAAAAATAACACACTCTCTGCTCTTGAATTTACCGTAATTATTTTGGTAAACTATATTGTTAAATACTCAAAATTATTTGCAAACTAGACAAAATGAATTCGGGACAATTAAACAGTTCTACAAAATTAGCACCAAACATTTTTTTCTTCAAATTGCCCTCTTACTTAATCAACGGACTTTACGAATGTAACTTCATACAAACGTATATCAACGAACTGAGTCTTCGATAATAAGAACGACGTCCATGATATCATATAAAACCCTGATCTTATTTTTTTTAAACATCCGAACTGAAAAAGGCAAAGTAATTAATGAAGTCAGATTGTGTATTGAACAAATATACTGCGTTATCTAGTCCGTGAGTCAAAGCAAATACTTGTAAAATTTGAATTTAACGCAATGAATTAAAGATTAGGATACATACAAAAACAATTTGTATCAACACTTATTCTTTTCTTCTTAAACATAGATAAAGGAAATATGGGATGAACATCCGAGACATGTTATAGCAGATAATAAGGAAGATTGATAGATGGTCAACAGTGATGGACGAACTCTCATGTCGAACACAAAGTGGGTTCGTCGTGTATAGAAAGGAGCCTTTCATGTGCCTTGTTGACTGAAGGTATTAAAAAAATAATTAGACAAGTTGCTTTAATATCTAAAAAAAAAAAGCCGTACTCATCCATCTTGTATAAGTCTATGATATCGCTTTAAAGTTGTTCTAAAGCAGGAATATGGTACTATGGCAACTGGAATGTTCTTTAAATGCAGTAAACAACTTGAAATACCTTCCAGAAAAAAAATGAACATGAGTATATCTTATCCTGTATTCATCCAATATTACTGCTAAACTATTTCACATTATTGCATTGTTTTTATCTGTAAACCTTAAAACCACATCTCGCATATTATAATTCATAGAGTACACGAATATTAAGCCCTTTTTTAAAGATTTTTTAATAGACCCACCGGTTTAAGATGACAAAATTTTAAAAGAATTTACAAACTTTTATCAAAGACAAAGGGCACCAAGTAATTGTTATGGGAAGGTTGAATGAATTGCCAAATGGTTCGCCTTTGCATCTTTTCCTGTACATGTTGTATTTATATACTAGTATATATATAAATATATACTTATATTAAAACAAGTCTAAATTAAAAAAACTACGTTCAATCCTATGATTGCGTTGAATAAAAACCGCAATTTATATACGTGTGCATGTAAAACAAATTTCATTGTAGAAGGGTCTAAATACAAAAAAGTGAAAAAGTATATTTAAACAAAACGCATTTGACTAACAGGTCGAACAACTGATGTTCTTTAACCTTCCTGACTGCAAATGGCGATTGCCAAATAAAATTGATCACAAGATGTAACAAAATGGATCTTAATGTAAATCTAATACTAAACAGAAAACAATTAACTCGTGGCCACGATGTTATGCCACAAACATAAGGTGTCAATATTTTGTTTGTACACCAGATCCGGATTTCGACAATAAATGTCTCTTCAGTGATGTAAGAGATCTAAACGGTATTTGGAAGGCCATATATGTTATCCTCATTTTTAGATAGACTCTTGAATTTAAGAGTCAATATAGGATGAACGGATCATATAAACCGGAGGGAAAATATGATACAAGCCCAAACGAAAAAATATAAACAAGTCTAAATTGAAAACTACTTTCAATCCTATGATTGCGTTGGATAAAACCGCAATTTTTATACGTGTGCATGTAAAACAAATTTCGTTGTAGCAGGGTCTAAATACAGCACAAACAACATTTTTCAAAAGACCAAAAAAGTGAAAAAGTATATTTAAACAAAACGCATTTGACTAACAGGTCGAACAACTGATGTTCTTTAACCTTCCTGACTGCAAATGGCGATTGCCAAATAAAATTGATCACAAGATGTAACAAAATGGATCTTAATGTAAATTTAATACTAAACAGAAAACAATTAACTCGTGGCCACGATGTTATGCCACAAACATAAGGTGTCAATATTTTGTTTGTACACCAGATCCGGATTTCGACAATAAATGTCTCTTCAGTGATGTAAGAGATCTAAACGGTATTTGGAAGGCCATATATGTTATCCTCATTTTTAGATAGACTCTTGAATTTAAGAGTCAATATAGGATGAACGGATCATATAAACCGGAGGGAAAATATGATACAAGCCCAAACGAAAAAATATAAACAAGTCTAATTGAAAACTACTTTCAATCCTATGATTGCGTTGGATAAAACCGCAATTTTTATACGTGTGCATGTAAAACAAATTTCGTTGTAGCAGGGTCTAAATACAGCACAAACAACATTTTTCAAAAGACCAAAAAAGTGAAAAAGTATATTTAAACAAAACGCATTTGACTAACAGGTCGAACAACTGATGTTCTTTAACCCTGCTGACTGCCATTGGCGATTGCCAAATAAAATTGATCACTAGATGTAACAAAATGGATCTTAATGTAAATTTAATATTAAACAGAAAACAATTAACCAATGGCCACGATGTTATGCCACAAATATAATGTGTCAATATTTTGTTTGTACTCCAGATCCGGATTTCGACAATAAATGTCTCTTCACTGATGTTAGAGATCTAAACGGTATTTGAAAGGCCATAAATAATTTATCCTCATTTTTAGATAGACTCTTGAATTTTAAGAGTCAATATAGGATGAACGGATTATATAAACCGGAGGGAAAATATGATACAAGCCCAAACGAAAAAATATAAACAAGTCTAAATTGAAAACTACGTTCAATCCTATGATTGCGTTGGATTAAAAACCACAATTTTAATACGTGTGCATGTAAAACAAATTTCGTTGTAGAAAGGTCTAAATACAGCACAAACAACATTTTCCAAAAGACCAAAAAAGTGAAAAAGTATATTTAAACAAAACGCATTTGACTAACAGGTCGAACAACTGATGTTCTTTAACCCTGCTGACTGCCAATGGCGATTGCCAAATAAAATTAATCACAAGATGTAACAAAATGGATCTTAATGTAAATTTAATACTAAACAGAAAACAATTAACTCGTGGCCACGATGTTATGCCACAAACATAAGGTGTCAATATTTTGTTTGTACACCAGATCCGGATTTCGACAATAAATGTCTCTTCAGTGATGTAAGAGATCTAAACGGTATTTGGAAGGCCATATATGTTATCCTCATTTTTAGATAGACTCTTGAATTTAAGAGTCAATATAGGATGAACGGATCATATAAACCGGAGGGAAAATATGATACAAGCCCAAACGAAAAAATATAAACAAGTCTAAATTGAAAACTACTTTCAATCCTATGATTGCGTTGGATAAAACCGCAATTTTTATACGTGTGCATGTAAAACAAATTTCGTTGTAGCAGGGTCTAAATACAGCACAAACAACATTTTCCAAAAGACCAAAAAAGTGAAAAAGTATATTAAAACAAAACGCATTTGACTAACAGGTCGAACAACTGATGTTCTTTAACCCTGCTGACTGTCATTGGCGATTGCCAAATAAAATTGATCACGAGATGTAACAAAATGGATCTTAATGTAAATTTAATACTAAACAGAAAACAGTTAACTTGTAGCCACGATGTTATGCCACAAACATAAGGTGTCAATATTTTGTTTGTACACCAGATCCGGATTTCGACAATAAATGTCTCTTCAGTGATGTTAGAGATCTAAACGGTATTTGGAAGGCCATATATTTTATCCTCATTTTTAGACAGACTCTTGAATTTTAAGGGTCAATATAGGATGAACGGATCATATAAACCGGAGGGAAAATATAATACAAGCCCAAACGAAAAAATATAAACAAGTCTAAATTGAAAACTACGTTCAATCCTATGATTGCGTATATATATATATATATATTTCTCATATACTTATCATTGATATGATAGCCTTTGCGTATGTGTAATGAACGGAAGTACACTAGCCATAATTATTTCCCACCCGGGCTGATAACCCATATCAGAAGCATATCAGAAGCATCTCGTGCACAAAACTCATAGCAGTGCCTCTCGTGCAAGTTACTTCCGGTATTTTCGGTATAGTCTAGTCACTTATCCATTATGACGTCAACGTATTTAAGGGAACTTTTGTGATGTCCATTAATGGCGGACAAATAGCCATAAGGTGTATTGGATTCAGTGGCAAATCTGTTTGTACAGAACCAGCTGTTATTGAAAAAATAAAAAAGATGTATACATGGCTAAATCAAATGATATAGATTTTCAAAATGATTATAGTTTATCGTGGATTTACAGGATCTACAGGATCTATTTTACCATAAATATATATGGAGGTAGTGATGCTATTGTTGGACAATTATAATGCATCTTACGTTGGATGCATAATTAAATTCTTTGTAATGTTTTTATACGACTGCAAAATTTTTAATTTTTTGGTCGTATATTGCTATCACGATGGCGTCGTCGTCCTGCGTTGTCGTCGTCGTCCGAATACTTTTTCGCACTCTAACTTTAGTAAAAGTGAATAGAAATTAATGAAATTTAAACACAAGGTTTATGACCACATAAGGAAGGTTGGGATTGATTTTGGGAGTTTTGGTCCCAACATTTTAGGAATTAGGGGCCAAAAAGGGCCCAAATAAGCATTTTCTTGGTTTTCGCACTATAACTTTAGTTTAAATGAATAGAAATCTATGAAATTTTGACACAAGGTTTATGACCACATAAGGAAGGTTGGGATTGATTTTGGGAGTTTTGGTTCCAACAGTTTAGGAATTAAGGGCCAAAAAAGGGCCCAAATAAGCATTATTCCTTGTTTTCGCACAATAACTTTAGTATAAGTAAATAGAAATCAATGAATATTTTAACACAAGGTTTATGACCACAAAAGGAAGGTTGGGATTGATTTTGGGAGTTTTGGTTCCAACAGTTTAGGAATTAAGGGCCAAAAAAGGGCCCAAATAAGCATTATTCCTTGTTTTTGCACCATAACTTTAGTATAAGTAAATAGAAATCTATGAAATTTAAACACAAGGTTTATGACCATAAAAGGAAGGTTGGGTTTGATTTTGAGAGTTTTGGTCCTAACAGTTTAGGAAAAAGGGGCCCAAAAATTGAATAATTGGGGTTCTTTGATATGCCGAATCTAACTATGTATGTAGATTCTTAATTTTTGGTCGCGTTTTGAAATTGGTCTACATTAAGGTTCAAAGGGTCCAAAATTAAACTTAGTTTGATTTTAACAAAAATTGAATCCTTGGGGTTCTTTGATATGCTGAATTTAAAAATGTACTTAGATTTTTAATTATTGGCCTAGTTTTCAAGTTGGTCCAAATGGGGGTCCAAAATTAAACGTTGTTTGATTTCATCAAAAATTGAATAAATGGGTTCTTTGATATGCCAAATCTAACTGTGTATGTAGATTCTTAATTTTTGGTCCAGTTTTCAAATTGGTCTACATTAAGGACTAAAGGGTCCAAAATTTTTGATTTTAACAAAAATTAAATTCTTGGGCTTATTTGATATGCTTTATCTAAATATGTACTTTGATTTTTGATTATGGGCCCAGTTTTCAAGTTGGTCCAAATCAGGATTCCATATCAAGTATTGTGCAATAGCAAGAAATTTTCAATTGCACAGTATTGCACAATAGCAAGAAATATCTAATTGCACAATATTGTGCAATAGCAATTAATTTTCAATTGGAGTTATCTTTCTTTGTATAGAATAGTAGTTGATAATATATGTTGGAAATTTGCCAGACATGACTATGATGTCATTTTCTATTTTTATTTGCCAATAACTTTATGTAAATAACTTCATTGGAAATTTGCCAGTATAAAATGTTGCTGATGAAGCTTTTTTCCCTTATCTTATCAAAAATGTTTTTACAGTGGGAAAGCCAGTGACATTGAAGAGCTCCTTCCGGTGGTCACGCGGGAAAGGGGAGATAATCTAAAAATTTCGTGGTGGCGCTGTAACCAGCGTGTAAACAAAAACATAGCCTGTGCTTCAGACAATAAATTTATTAAAACAACTAAACATCCATCAGTATTTGAGGTTAATTTTTCATTAGAATAGATTTTGTCACACGACTGCCTAAATAGGTATTAAAATAAGTGCTGCGTTACTGAAATATGATAAATCAAAAGACGCCCTCCGTAGATTTCCAAAAAACCGCGGGTAATCCCCCTGTTTGCTAGGAACTGACACAAATGCATCCTAAAGCTTTTCATTGGTCGAGATATAAATAAATGTGACCCAGAAACATATGGGCACATGACTATGTATAGGATTCCCCGTCACTCTGAGTCTTGTTTACATAATAAATACTTCAACCGGAGGTCAAAATTCAACATTTTTCTAACGTTTTTGGAGTTACTTCGGCGCAAAATTAAGCCAATTATGTCATATTTAACAGTTTTTAACCACGAAACTGATTGAGACAATGAAGGGTGATGATGTTTCCAGGATTTTAAATATATTTTACTTAAAAATTATGATAGGTTGAAGCCTTCACACCGTCATTTGTTGATGTTTTTCATGTTGCTCAGACTGCTCAAACTCCTCGCAGTATTACATTTTCTGTAGTTATTTAATTATGCTGCGTGTTATGGTTGTGTGTAACAGATGTATGTAGTACATTGAAACTAGGTTAATATATGAACGAATTTGTCCATATAAATGACTTCAGTTGTCTGGAAGTACCCCCCTTTTTTTCCCAACTTTTCAAAAATTTCAGCAAGGGGTAAGTCAAAAGTTATTCTCTGGATAAAAATCCTACGCATGTGCAAAGTGTAAGCACTCAGTTAATCTTTGTTTTAAGCCATTTTTTGTAGGGTAATGGTTAGTCATTCTTTGATTCAGTAAAACTAAATATTAATCTGAAATCAACTTGTCTAAAAAAGTACCAATCAACAAATATTAATCTGATGCATCTATAATTTTCACTTGATTTTTAGTATTCGTTCTTGTTGTTTATATAAAAAAAAACTAAGCAAGTTGGAAGTTGACACTCACACATGTTTATAAATGTCTGTCCTGTCCTTATCATGCATATCAAGCAACATGGTGTACACTAACCATTCATGTTTGAGTGTGTCTGGACCGTGGGGCATGTTTAACTCTTGAGAACTTGAGTTCAACATTCAATAGGAATGCACAATGCCTAGTACATCCAATTCTTAATACATGTCAGAGCTATATGACCATTTAAAGCATTAACAAAATGCTGTATCACTTCTAAGGTCTACTTTGAAATTGGCATATGAAAGTCTCACTCTGATTTTGGGGATCCTGTTTTGTTGCATTGATATTAATGCTTGACCCACATTTTCATTTTACACCAATCTACAAGAAAACAAAGCTTGGACACAGGATCTATAGTTTAATCAGAATGATACCATTGCTATATCTGTGTGCTGATTTTTATGCAAAATAATACTTTTTCACACATTTTTCTCCATTCTCAAAAAGCACACAATTGCAATAATTTGCAAAATCATGTGATAACATATAGGAAAAGGGCACCAGGACATCTCATTCCTAATACTACACAAGGAGCAGGATCTACTTACTCTTCCAGAACACCTGATATCAATTGTATGTTGTGGGTTCAAGTTGCTCAGTTTTCTTTTTTCTAATTTGAATATTAGTTTATACTTTTCATCAAAAAAGTATGAAAAAAAGAGAGACTACTGAAAATGATTAATTTAGGTGCAGGCTTTACCACACTTCAGAAAAACAGTGAAAAGTTGTCATGATAGGCCATTTAAGAGACCTCAAGGATACCTCACATTATGTCTAGGAGAAATGAACGATTTTAAAACCTTTCTATTTCAGTCCTTCACACCTAATCAATCATTAAAGACCATCAAGTTTACTTTTTATATCTTTGATTTTTTTTATGTCTCAAATACTACAGTACATACATGTATATGCCTGATATCAGTGACGGATCCAGAACTTTTTCTAGGGGGCTGCTGACTGACTTAAGAGGGGCCGGCTCCAGTGATTCCCTATTTAATCAACTACAAAAGGGGACCCCTAATGAATATGCTAGCTTTGCATCTATGAATCTCAGGTTTTTCAATGACAATAAGTTTTATTGTATTGCAACAGCATTATTGTCTCATGTACATTTACCCCACGTTATCAATATAAAATGGTTGAGTGTTTCACATTGTATATTTAAAAATATAAAAATGTTTAGAAATAAACGTTTATTAAATGATAAATAAATACAGTCATAAAAATAATGTTAAAATGAAACATACGTATAAAATATTTTAAATAATTTAAGAGTATTATTGTTAAAAAGTTAAAAGTAAAATCAAGTCAAATAGTCCTCTGTCCCATACATGTAAATCCTCAAAATAGAAATCCTGCTCTTCTTATTCCTATTGTTATCTGAAAATATATAATATATGCAGATGATGTTATCAAATGAAAATAATTTCAAACTTTTCTACAGTTATATGAAATTATAATATATTTTAATTGTCTACAAATTTCTATGTGGTCCAAGAATGAGAAGGTTCACATTTAAATTGGAATTGAATGTTTTTTATTTGAATTTTACTAATGGAAAACTAATCAGATGTGAATAATTGCCAATGAGACAACTATCCCAAAATACTCATTTGGAGTGGATATATAGGCATTTGTTTGCTACATGAAAGCCTTTAAACATGAGAAAATCTCATAATGTATATACTATGATTGTTTTCAGATGTTTGTTATCATTTCATTTAAATTGAAATCCTTCTTATTTTAATCTTAAATAATCAAAAGGAGGTTTATATGATTCAACAAAAATAAAGAAATTATTTTAGAATTTTGATGTAAATAATTGATATATTTTTAATGACTTTATATTATATGTCAAAGAAGGAGGTGGGGGATGTTGCAGGGGTCCTAATCCCAAAATCCCGGGCTAAAAACATGATCTTCTGAGGTCCCAAATTTTAAAAATAAAATCACGAAAGAAAATCCTGAGCTTAAAAACACCCAATCCAAATGTCCCGAAAAAGTCCTGCCCTCCATCAAGAAAAGTTAATAATCATATACAGCAACACAAATTTTCTATTTATTTTTTCATTAACTTCAATATCTTAAATCCATCAACATAATAACATATCAATCTTTTTAATAGGTATATTAAATAATGTTTAAATTATCTTACATGTATCTGTTATTTAAAAGGTAACTTTTCATTCAATCATTCATATCTTAAATTCATCATACCAGTAATAGATATTAATTGTATCCACCACCAATAAAACCTGGCCACAACACCTAGCCAATACTGAATGTGGCAATAAAATTCAACAATAAATCACATAATTTGGTTTTTTTTTTGCATGGAAGGAGGGACAAAATTTATACTGTCCTATCGGTTAATATTTCATATACCTGAAATCTTTAAAAGATATTTTACATAGATATAGGAAGATGTGGTGTTAGTGCCAATGAGACAACTCTCCATCCAAATAACAGATTATAAAAGTAAACTATGGCCATTATAGGTCAATGTACGGCCTTCAACACGGAGCCTTGGCTCACACCGACCAACAAGCTAAAAAGGGCCCTAAAATTACTACTGTTAAACCATTCAAATGGGAAATGCCTATATGCACTATTCAGCAAAAATAATAGTACTGTTGTTCAGATAAACAAGGGTTTTTTAGACTTTTTGTCCATCATTTCTCTTTTCTCAATATATAAATTAGCACATCAATAGTTCAAATAATTATGACGTCTGGCTAGGATATTTTATAATTTTTTTCTGGGATGCGTAGGAAGGCGTCCCAGATAAAAAAAAATAGCCTTGTCAGACGTCATATTATTTTGACTAGCATTCTATTCCTTATTACAGTCAATTTTCTCTATTCTTTGTTCCTTTAGTCATAGTTCTCCATTTTTTTTTTACACTTTTAGCCATAGTTCCCAGTGGCGGATCAAGGGATAGGGTTCCGGGATTGGAATCTCCCCTTTTTATGGACAATCAATGCATTTAAAAGGGGACATTTAGTTGAACCCCCCTTTATCCTGGGTAGGGAACCCCTTTTCAAAATGGCTGTATCCACCCCTGGTTCCCTATTTTGTGAACCCTCACCCTGTACTATCTGTAAGAAATGATGGATAGAGGTTTAGGATAAAATTAAACTATACTTATGTAGTTGTTATATTTTTCCTATAATTTTATTTTGTTTGTTTATGTTTTTTGTCACACACTTTTTGGGCACAAATAATAATATAAAACCATTTAATAACCTTTATACTATTCGAGACAACCAAACAAATCAGCACAAATGCTTAACACAACCGTAATAATTTAATTAAAATTATAAATGCTATCATTGACATGTCAAAATTCAAGTTTTATAGTAGTCTCAGTTTTAATCAAAATTGTCTCGGGCTGAGAAAGGGGCGTTTATTTCGTGTGGTCTGGGGAATTTAATGGATTTCAGCATCCTTAAAGAGCACTTTATTTTACATTTTAATATTTTATGATGTATTTAAAAGAGTAGTTATTGTTGCAAACTCTATTAGAAATTTGAATTGATATCAGTTTTGGAAAAAGGGAAACGGGGATGTGAAAAAAAGGGGGGAGGGGGGGTTAAATTTTTCTCATTTCAGATTTCATAAATAAAAAGAAAATTTCTTCAAACATTTTTTTGAGAGGATTAATATTCAACAGCATAGTGAATTGCTCAAAGGCAAAAAAAAACTTTTAAGTTCATTAGACCACATTCATTCTGTGTCAGAAACCTATGCTGTGTCAACTATTTAATTTTAGATTTAAAAAGTTTGAAGAAGAAATCTTTAATTGATTTGTAAAATCTTGACATTTGTTTTGTGTTAAAAAAAAACCCATGTAATGTCAAAAATTTGATCACAATCCAAATTCAGAGCTGTATCACGCTTGAATGTTTTGTCCATACTTGCCCCAACTGTTCACGGTTCGACCTCTGCGGTCGTATAAAGCTGCGCCCTGCGGAGCACCTGTTTTTTTACTGTTTTAGTTATTTCTTTTGTTTATTTGCCTTTCGTGAAACAATTGTCGGAAGTATATGATAAAGAGATTAATACATGGCATTTTCTATATCGTCCTGGGGATGATACCCGGGCCGATGTGGAAAAGGCCATGTATTAATCTCTATATATTTACACCTTTGAGATATGATTACAGAAATAGTTTTGTTTTGTTCATTAGCTTATATTTTGATTGATATGCATTGTCCTCGTAAATTCTCACAATTTTCTATAGATATCTCCTAAGTACTTTTTAATTATGTCAGGTGTTTAATATCTTAAACTAAAGGACAGGAAATAAAAACAACAGTAAGAAAACCAACGTGGGTCTTTGTTCTTTTGGTCATGCATGCACAAAAAGTCGCAAAGGCGAGACATTAAGCCATCCAACAATCCCTCAGCTCGTTTTCTGGTTGTTCGTGTTTTCGTGGCAACATCTAAGTTCTGTATGATCAAAAATTGAAACAATTGCATTAGTAAATTGGATTAATATAAGTAAACAGCTTGTTTCCAGATCTTATTAACAAATCAATTAATACCAAATTGTGAAAATGATTTTACTTGAATTTAATTTCCAAGTATGTTTACACTGGAACAATGGAATCGAAGGTACGGTCTGTATACAATTAAAAATTATCTTGGACAGATGTTTTTTTTATAATCCAAATAACGCCCCTCTCAGTTTTTCTATATTTGACTAAGGATTTGTATACTTTCGGGTTTTTCTTCTATATTTGATTTGTATATAAATACTATAATAATTTCCAAATATGTTTACACTGGAACAATGGAATCGAAGGTACGGTCTGTATACAATTAAAAATTATCTTGGACAGATGTTTTTTTTATAATCCAATAACGCCCCTCTCAGTTTTTCTATATTTGACTAAGGATTTGTATACTTTCGGGTTTTTCTTCTTTATTTGATTGGTATATAAATACTATAAAAATTTGATGCTAAATAAATGAAACGATATAGATAAATAAAAAATGACAAATTTACAACAATTCAAACTATAAAAAATACGTTATGGTTTATGAACAAAACAATTAAGTAAAAACATAAAAAAGATATAGCAGAAAACGACAACCACTTACTTACATTTCCCCGACTTAGGACAAGCACATGCAGAATATGGCGGGGTTAAACATTTTTGTTGACGCCAAACAGTACAAACTATATATTTCAGTATAAAAGGGCTAATTCATCATATCGATAAAAAACAACAAAAAATCTTACAAAAAATGAAACATATCTGTGTACATTTCATAAAAGATACAGACCCCCAAAATGACAAATTTATAACAATTCAAACTATAAAAGTTACATTATGATTTATGAACAAAATAATTAAGTAAAAACAAAAAGAGATACAGCAAAAAACGACAACCGCTGACCTACCTTTTCCCGACTTAAGACAAGCACGTGCAGAAGATGGCGGGGTTAAACATTTTGTTGACGCCAAACAGTACAAACTATAAAAATCAGTATAAAAGGGCTAACTCATCATATTGACAAAAAGCAACAAAAAATCTTACAAAAAATGAAACATACCTGTTTACATTTCAACAAAGATATAGATCAAGTTATCAGAATCCAAACTTAATCCTTATTATTTGAGACACATCTGAATGCAATGATGACAAGAAATACTGGTTTTACTCTATTTGAATTTTCATTACCGCTGACTTGACCCCCAGTATCTATGAGTTTGACTATCCCTCTGGTATATTTGGTCCCTCTTTCAAATACACCACATTGTCATATATCCCATGCACAATATACATAAATAAAAATTGAAAATCAACCTCATTGTTATTTAATATAAAAATTCATCTTTTAAGATTGATTTTATAGCTCAACTGTATGTCAATATCCTAGGAGCAAAGCTAAACGGTTCGTTAATGAGAAATTGAAAAATAGTAATTTTGAAGTCTTTTAAATTAGACCATTCTTGGCAGAGTTTTTTTACAAGTTATGTTCCCAAATTACTGTACAGTAGTCCCAGGGATGTGATGTCTTAAGCATCTCACATATTTTGTCAGTTAATTGACAGATTTTTGCTGTTATTTCTATATTTCTGACTTTATATGTTTGTAAATTAATCATAATTTTCAGAACAAGTGACAGGTATATCAATTAACAGATTCTTTCCTAAAAATTACAGATACATACAACAAGTTGTAAAAGACGACACTAAAATGAGTAGATTGTCATTTTCTAAAGTACAGTTTTCCTTAACCAATGAACAGGAGGATGAGGGTGCAAAAGAGATTGCTGATTTTGACAATGACCAATTAAGAGAAAGCAACGACCCCAACAACAGCATCAAGAGTGAGGATAATGATGTTGAAAAAGGAACCAACGTGAATAGGAGGTAAAGTAAACAAGTAAACGTTTTAGAAAAGTTGTTGTATGCATATATAAAATGTATCAGGTAATACTGAATGAGAAGTAGTTTTCTAATTCTTAATCCATTTATAATTAACCCATCGGTTGATTTTATTATTTAAACTCTTCATTTGGATTATTGTTTTCAGTTCTTTAATCTTAATTATTCAACGTAAAGTCGAATTTTCTTGCTTTCCTCTAAATTGGCTATAAAGGCGTCACACATACGGCAATTATACTTGATCACGGCCGAAGACGACAGATAAACAGATTTACAACTATTTTCTTTCCAGATCATTATTGAGTTTGTCTACACATAGTTTTATATTCTAAAAACGGATTCAATACCAAATCCGCCAGGTAGATTTTTTTGCACTTTCAAAATTTAAATAGAGAAATCATTGAACGATTATACACTAGTAAGCAAAACACTTGTATATTGCTATTTAAAGACAATAGTAGTATACTGCTGTTCAAAATTATTAAATAGATAGAGAAAAAAATCAGGGTTACAAACTAAAACTGAGGGAAACGTATAAGAGAACTACGACACAACAGAGACATAACACCGAAATGTAACACACACAGAAACGAACTGTAATGTAACAATGGCCATTTTTCCTGACTTGGTACAGTGCATTTTATGAAAAAATGGTGGGTTGAACCTGGTTTTGTGGCATGCCAAACCTCCCGCTTTAATGGCAGTGTTAATTATAACATTAAAATGACAACATTACACGACATGGTTACAATAAATAAACAGATAAATGGGAGAAAATATAGGACAGAGAAACAAACGAATAATAGCCATCAAAAGGTAACAGGTTAAAAAATATTTTTATACGCGAGACGCGCGCTACGTCCATACAAAACTATCATCAGATGTAAAAATTTTGAAAGACATAACAACTACAAAGTTGAAGAACGCCGAGGACCAAAATTTCAAAAAGTTGTGACGCCAGGGTTATCCGTCTGGGACAAAAACATCATTATTATCAAGAATAATACATAGTTTTGCAAACAGTAAATTTTATAAAATGACTATATAATAGATATACATGATTAAACTGTAGTGGTGACTAGCTATAAAATAAAAACGAATACATTACAAAATCACAACCCTGTTAGCCATAGTCAATGCAATGCCCAAAGTGACGTCACATCGCTATACCACTGACTGCCGACTTAAAAAGAACTAGGGGGTCACCAACGATTTCTCATCACCAACGAACGACGGTTATTCGGAGTATAATATAGAAACACACCTTGTCTTTTGATGCACGTAATTGATCATTACAAAACCATTTAGTTTGCGGTATTTTAACATGAATAAAGGTAACAGTAGTATACCGCTGTTCAAAATTCATCAATCGATAGAGAAAAAAAAAACCAAATCCGGGTTACAAACTGAAACTGAGGAAAATAGTTATCAAAGGTACCAGGATTATAATTTAGTACGCCAGACACGCGATTCGTCTCGTAAGACTCATCAGTGACGCTCATATTAAAAGAGGGACGAAAGATACCAAAGGGACAGTCAAACTCATAAATCCAAAACAAACTGACAACGCCATGGCTAAAAATGAAAAAGACAAACAGAAAAACAATAGTACACACGACACAACATAGAAAACTAAAGAATAAACAACACGAACCCCACCAAAAACTAGGGGTGATCTCAGGTGCTCTGGAAGGGTAAGCAGATCCTGCTCCACATGTGGCACCCGTCGTGTTGTAAAATATTTATAAAGCCAAACAAGTACAAAGTTGAAGAGCATATTGTTAAAATTTAAAGTTAAAATATTGTTATTCTTAGGTCTCGCAAAGTAAACACATCAACTATAAGAAGAGAACTACTACACAACAGAAACACAACATTAAAATGTAAAACACACAGAAACGAACTATAAGAACAATGGCCATTTTCCTGACTTGGTAGAGTCTATTCAAAATTGGCGGGTTTAACCCGGTTTTGTGGCATGCCAAACCTCCTGCTTTTATAGCAATGTTAAATATAACATGAAAATTACGACATTACATGACAGGCCTACAATACAAATAGAATGGAGAACATATAGGACAGAGAAACACACGAATAATAGCTAACAAAAAGTATCAGATTTAAAACTTAATACGCCAGACGCGCGTTTCGTCCACACAAGACTAACCAGTGACGCTCAGATGAAAAAAGTTCGAAAGCCAAAACAAGTACAAAGTTGAAGAGCATTGAGGACCAAAAGTCCTTATTAATTAGAATAATTCATACTTTTACAGACAGTAAAATTTTATAATAGTTATCAAAGGTACCAGAATTATAATTTAGTACGCCAGACGCGCGTTTCGTCTACATAAGGCTCATCAGTGACGCTCAGATCAAAATATTTATAAAGCCAAACTTGTACAAAGTTGAAGAGCATTGAGGATCCAAAATTCCAAAAAGGTGTGCCAAATACAGCTAAGGTAATCTATGCCTTGGATAAGAAAATTCTTAGTTTTTCGAAAAATTCAAAGTTTTGTAAACAGGAAATTTATAAAAATGACCACATTATTGATATTCATGTCAACACCGAAGTGTTGACTACTGGGCTGGTGATACCCTCGGGGACGAAACGTCCACCAGCACTGGCATCGACCCAGTGGTGTAAATAGTTATCAAAGGTACCAGGATTATAATTTAGTACGCCAGACGCGCGTTTCGTCTACATAAGACACATCAGTGACTCATCATAAAATGACTATATAATAGATATACATGATAAAACTGAAGTGGTGACTAACTACAGAATAAAAACGAATACATTACATAAAACAACCTAAACCAGCATATAAAAATTCACTGCAGAGTTAGCCAAAGCCACTAAAGCCACCAAAACCACCAACGCACAAAGTGACGTCACACTTGAATTTATAAAAACATTTGAAAACAGGAAACAAAATATTGTTATTCTTAGGTCTCGCAATTAAGGGTGAATTTAAAAACACAACACATGCGTTGCTTTTTATCCAAAACGGCTGATCTATCGTTTAGGAAACAGTTATATATTCCTCTTGAATCAGTTAGAATTGTTTCTAGACTTCTGACACCTTTAGAATAATTTCTGACATAACTTGTTTTTATCTTGCACAGTGTTGGACTTTTCTTCACTTGAATGGAATATTAATTTCGGGTCATCAATACTTTTCAACTTCGTACTTTATTTTGCCTTAGAAGGTCTCCTATTCAAGCACCATTGTTGGGTCTTTTGAAAACTACGACAGAAAAACAAAAAGGTGTATATATTATATCTGATTATTGAACAGGACATTTTTTCATATGAAATCATAGCAAATATATGTTGATAGGTTTAAACTTTAAACCCATGTTTTATCAAATATACAGATAAAATATACATGGGTTTAGCTACCATATGAAAGCGTGCAAAAGAAACAAAACGCACAAATGGATTTTTGAAGATTTCATATAACAGTAATGGGCGCAATTCGATGCACCGCAAAGCACAGAAAAACAAATGAATATCTGAAAAATTAAGCCTTAACACGTTAGGGAATTATTGTTTGGTTTTGTTTATTCCTAGTTGTCATTGTAGCGATGAACAAGAAATTGAAAAAATGGATCAGACGTTTAACCTACCTTCAGATTTTTTGCAAAGATCTCCATCAGCTAGTACGATTCGGAAAATGACTATGCAAAAAGATTTTAATAAGGAAAAGCGCATTAGGGGATACCACACACAAGCTAGTGCTCCCGTTAGAGCAGACCCCGATTTAAACAATAGTGCTGACATCAACATTTTTGAAAAGGATGGTTTATCATTAACACTTTGTAACAAAAATGACGAAACAGATGCTAACCTGAAGCCGTTGTCTTTAAAACAGCATGTTGTAGATATCTCAGAGGAAGAATTTTTTGATGCGGTTGAATCGTTAGATGGTGGTGGTCATAATGAGGAAAAGGATGAAAACAAACCAATTTCAGAAGCTCATGTCGCAAATGAAAGTCTTTGTATGGAATGTGTAAAGCCGTTACAAGTCAATTCAAAGAAAGATGTACAAGCAGGAGATCACATAGCATATCCTGGAAGAATATATGATCACCATGCAATTGTTGTAGATGTGTACCCTTATACAGCGACAGATGATGAAATTGAAATAGAAATTGTACATGCTACAAACACTGCTGCTAAAGCCACTTTCGCTAGTTTTCAGCCTTTCGGTAACAAAGCGAGACTAAAGAAAGTAAAAGTAAGGGTGAATTTTAAAGACAAGAAAGTGGTGGTTTACAAATATAGCCGTAAGATTGGAATATTTCTTCCACACATAATTGTGGAAAGAGCCAAATCAGAAGCAAATGCAGATTTGAAGGGAGGAAAAGGAGAATTTAAATATAACTTGTTCAAAAATAATTGCGAGCATTTTGCAACATGGTGTGTTACGGGTAGAAAACGAAGTCTCCAGGAACGTAAATTTAGTATGGTATTCTGGATGTTCCTTCGTTCTGGGTTTCAAGGAATAAGTGACGAAAATGAAAGGAACGAAAAAGAATATGAACATGGAATGCTTTGTTTCTCTTGTTATAAAAGAAACAAGAGATTGTTAGGCGTTGAAAAAAGACAAATTTTTCAAAAGAGTGATGTCAAAATTGGCGATATCATTACGTACAGCTATTATAATTTATGGCATAACGCTGTAGTTCTTGATGTTAATGGAATTGAAGATCATTACACAACATGTGATATAGCACATTATGCTTATTGTGGTCCATTTAAGCATCACACAATCGTAAAAGAAAAACTACTTATTCCTTTTGATGGATCAATCAAAGTTATTATTTATCCAAGTAACTTCAATACATATACCGCACAGGAGGTAGTGAAAAGAGCTGAAGAAAGACTTAATGAACAAGAATTTGCTTACTTTTCAAATGACTCAAGCCAGTTTGCTCGCTGGTGTAAATTTAAGCTTTACAAAAAAGGTTATTTTCTTTACGATTAACTAATAATTTGTATTGTTCTGATACACTGATGTCGATTAAAACGGCGGTCATGTTGGCAGATTCATTTTGTAGAAAACAGACGGGACATAAAACCATATTTCCTGTAGATTGTTTATAGTTGAGTTTTTTTGACGTATTCATGTCAATTGTCTTTGTTCTCATTTTCAGTGACTACATTTAGTAACAGATATGTCTTAATAAGTTACGGATTTTTATAAAAAGTTGTCTGTGAGGGCAATTTGATTAGTCCTTCACTGAAACTTCTAGCCAGGATTTGTTTATAACAGAATCGTGTTGAAATCTGACATGTCTCATTGAAGGATTGAAAATGTCATCAAATATACCAGGTATATAATTTGAACGCCAGCCGTGCGTTTCGTCTACATTGGAATCAACATTGGCGCGTGAATAAATAGTGAGAGACAAAAAAAATCAAATGCGAAACATCCATCAACAGTTGCAACTATCTCAATAGTTTTGGTTCGAATACACTAGTGCAACACGTCAACACGAACAGTTGGTTCACGTACCAGCGAGTAACGCATTACATTAAGTTCATCTATCATTCAGTTAAAATAATCTATATCCCTTACATTTGTAATTAGGTCGTCTAAATTTAGGATTGAAATATATATGGTATGCTGGTTCGTGACACTGACCAAATTTTCATGTTTATTTATTCATATAGGTTCGATTGTATAAATGCGGATATGACAGAAATATTTTGCCTTGTCGATCTCATTATAATGTTCAGTGATTCAAGCTATTTATAAGTTTTTCTTTATCTTCTTCAGTATTACTATTATATGTATTTTACCGTATCGCATATAAAATACATAAATATAAGAGAACGTAGGATGATTTCAAATAAGACAACTATCCACTGAATGGCGAATCGGAACATACCCATACAAGTATTCATGTACTTTCTCAAAAAGTTCGGTGGTGAAAAGACCTAACGTTAGTCTGCAACTGAAAACATGTATGTATTATGTATTAGCCTCACGCAGGAGCGGGTTTACATAATACCGCTCGTATTTATTTCAACAGAAATTAAAAATAAACAAATAAACTAGTAACAATTCTGCTTCTAGTCGCTAGTCGTATTATACTCGTTAAAATAAAACCATAACCGACCCACAACATTATTTGAATAAAAATAATTCACAGTCAGTGTATCGTAATCTTGAAGGTAAATAATTACCGCCGGTAAATTGCATGTAAATGTGTTTTTTGGAATGAAAAGGCGTTTGCATGTCCCGTTTTTAAGCAATTGAAAATTTTATAAAAACTAGCACGGTTGCTAAGGACTTTCTTTGCACCAATGGATTCGTCGTTTATTTTTGAATCGCATTTCAAATTAAAAGAAAAAATCTGTTGACTAACGAATTAGAAAATCATGATAAGGTAAACATATCTGCCTTTTTTTATGATTTTCCCTATATATCCTTTGTATTTCTAGCGTATCATGCTGTTAGTTTCAACAGCTTGTATCTGAAAAACGAAAACGGTTACTCCCTTTTTTTATTTTGTATTCTAATGCATTTCTACAAGCAGAATCCACATGTACAATTAAAAAAAAAATCTGTTGAGTAGTTATATTACGCTCACTTCGCCTTAATGGAATAGCATTCGCTTTAAATTTTAATATGTGAGTTTGTCTCGAGCACTTTATTCCACTATATTCTTTCCATTGAACAACATAATTAGCACACATTGATGACCAGAGAAATCTTTTAATTGATCTATTCAAAGTCATTTCATGTGTAATTTCTACTTACTAACAGGTATTTACAAAAAGGTCCGGGTAATGTTATCGATCCTTTAATTAAACTTATGGTAAAAAAGTTTTCAATTTAACACTGTAATGAGATCAATGATTATTGTTTTTATTGGTATGATTATTGTTTTTATTGGTATGATTGTTGTTTTTATCGGTATGATTATTGTTTTTATTGGTATGATTATTGTTTTTATTGGTATGATTATTGTTTTTATTGGTATAATTATTGTTTTTATTGGTATGATTATTGTTTTTATTGGTATGATTATTGTTTTTATTGGTATAATTATTGTTTTTATT
This sequence comes from Mytilus edulis, assembly GCF_963676685.1. Lineage (NCBI taxonomy): Eukaryota > Metazoa > Mollusca > Bivalvia > Mytilida > Mytilidae > Mytilus > Mytilus edulis. The sequence goes on along the minus strand of NC_092345.1, from coordinate 69,101,006 downwards.
GGTATAATTATTGTTTTTATTGGTATGATTATTGTTTTTATTGGTATGATTATTGTTTTTATCGGTATGATTATTGTTTGTATCGGTATGATTATTATTTTTATTGGTATGATTGTTGTTTTAATCGGTATGATTATTGTTTTTATACGACCGCAAAAATTTTAATTTTTTGGTCGTATATTGCTATCACGTTGGCGTCGTCGTCGTCGTCGTCGTCCGAATACTTTTAGTTTTCGCACTCTAACTTTAGTAAAAGTGAATAGAAATCAATGAAATTTTAACACAAGGTTTATGACCACAAAAGGAAGGTTGGGATTGATTTTGGGCCCAGTTTTCAAGTTGGTCCAAATCAGGATTCCATATCAAGTATTGTGCAATAGCAAGAAATTTTCAATTGCACAGTATTGCACAATAGCAAGAAATATCTTATTGCACAATATTGTGCAATAGCAATTAATTTTCAATTGGAGTTATCTTTCTTTGTATAGAATAGTAGTTGATAATATATGTTGGAAATTTGCCAGACATGACTATAATGTCATTTTCTATTTTTATTTGCCAATTACTTTATGTAAATAACTTCATTGGAAATTTGCCAATATAAAATGTTGCTGATGAAGCTTTTTTTCCTTATCTTATCTAAAATGTTTTTAGATAATGTATGTTGGACATTTGCCAGACATGACTATGATGTCATTTTCTATTTTCGTTTGCCAATAACTTTATTGGAAATTTGCCAATATAAAATGTTGCTGATGAAGTTTTTCTTATTGATTTATACAATAAACAATGTATATTCACTTTTGCTACCAACCAATCTTTACCATTCAGTGATAAAAAGCACTTTATTTTACATTTTAATATTTTATGATGTATTTAAAAGAGTAGTTATTGTTGCAAACTCCATTAGAAATTTGAATTGATATCAGTTTTGGAAAAAGGGAAACGGGGATGTGAAAAAAAAGGGGGGAGGGTTTGAATTTTTCTCATTTCAGATTTCATAAATAAAAAGAAAATTTCTTCAAACATTTTTTTGAGAGGATTAATATTCAACAGCATAGTGAATTGCTCAAAGGCAAAAAAAAACTTTTAAGTTCATTAGACCACATTCGTTCTGTGTCAGAAACATATGCTGTGTCATGATCAACTATTTAATTTTAGATTTAAAAAGTTTGAAGAAGAAATCTTTAATTGATTTGTAAAATCTTGACATTTGTTTTGTGTAAAAAAAAACATGTAATGTCAAAAATTTGATCACAATCCAAATTCAGAGCTGTATCACGCTTGAATGTTTTGTCCATACTTGCCCCAACTGTTCAGGGTTCGACATCTGCGGTCGTATAAAGCTGCGCCCTGCGGATCACCTGGTTATCGGTATGATTATTGTTTTTATTGGTATGATTATTGTTTTTATCGGTATGATTATTGTTTTTATCGGTATGATTATTGTTTGTATCGGTATGATTATTGTTTTTATTGGTATGATTGTTGTTTTTATCGGTATGATTATTATTTTTATCGGAATGATTATTGATTTTATCGGTATGATTATTGTTTTTGTCAGTATGATTGTTGTTTTTATCGGTATGATTATTGTTTTGTCAGTATGATTGTTGTTTTTATCGGTATGATTATTGATTATTGATTTACATTTAGTGTTGTATGTTATGTTAATGTTAATGGTATATTTAACGTTCTGGTAATGGTAACCTTATCTATTGGGTGTGTACTGATATTTTAATCTTAGATACATGATGTTTTATTTTTCGTGTTATACTTTGAACAAGCCTTCCGTATGTGCGAGTTATCTCAGATATTTACATTATGATAATTGTTATTGTTTTTGTTAGTTGTTCTTATGCTTTGTATCGATTTGATCAGTTAAGCAGTTTCAATTGAATTTACAGTTTGTTTTATATTTGTCCTAATTCAGGGGAGGGTTTGACTCCCAAATCTGGAATATGACAGTAGTTTTCCAATCGTTGATTGATGAAGTAAAGTTTTTTGTTTTCTCAGTTTAAATGACCACTCTTGTGTTTTTTTTACCTTGGATTTTGGTATTTTTGTTTATGTCTTTTTTTATATGCTGGTGCACCAAATACTTATGCGACTACAAATGGTTTTCTTTTGCTTTAAGGATTTTGGCAATAAATTTACTATAAAGTGTTAAAAAATGACATGAATAAATTTGGATGTTCGTTCAGGTTATAAAACTCTTAACATTGCTATGCGTTTATATATCCCCGGCTTTGAAACTTGTAAACCAGTCGTTTTTATCGATACAAAAAATATAAAATCTCTTTCAAACAATTTCTGACATAGGTATTAACAATGGTACATACTTTGAAACGAGCTCTAATTTCAGTTAATGTTAGATCGAAAAGTCAGAAAGTCGTCATTGAGCAAACAATGTCACTTTTGTTGATTTCCAAGTATCGATTAGTCAGACAATTGATATGCCATGACCAGCTAGACAGCAGAGCACACGTCAACCATTCTTTATATCAATTCATATAGTGTTCTGAACGTGTTCTATTTTTGGTCAACGAATGATAACAGGTTAGCTGGTAAAAAGATGTACAGTTGATTATTGGTAACGAATATTTTTGCGCTGTTTTGACGATCGATTAAAGAACCTTAGTAAGCGTGCTCACATACCCCACGTCCCCACATTGTCACTGGAGAAGTAAAATAACTGTTAGAAAAAAAATTGAATAATAATTTTCTGTCCATAGGAACATGTACATGAGTTTCATGAAATTCTGTTGTGTGGTTTCAGATGAGTTGCTATGGCAAACTGTTGCAGAGGTATATTGAAGCAAATAAGTTCAAAGGGGCATAACTATTAGAAAAAAAATTGAATTATAATTTCCTGTCGATATGCACATCTGCATAGTATGTCCTTATTATCTAAAAAGGTTTCCTGAATTTCTGTTGTGGCGTTTCAGAGGAGTTGCAATGATAAACTATTGCAGTAGTATATTGAAGCAAAGAAGTTCAAAGGGGCGTTACTCCTAGAATAAAATTGAATCATTATTTCCTGTCGATATGCACATCTGCATTGTATGTCCTTTTTATCTAAAAAGGTTTCATGAAATTCTGCTGTGTGGTTTACGAGGAGTTACGATGACAAGAAACCGGACTGACGGACATACGGACGGGTCAAAAACATTTTACCCGTTGCGTGGAGTATAAAAATGCGGTTTTTAGTAAATAACAAGATTTGTCATACCGAACCTTTTCGAAGTATTAAGTAACTAATTTCATGCATCAGAAACACTTTTCTTGATATAGATTCAACAGACGCTCTCAAACATTTAAAAGCTGGGAATGTACAAATAAGTTAAAACGTTAGAACCAATCAGAACTAAAGGTACACAAAGCATAGCCAAACTAAACAAAGATAGACTTTGATTAGGGAGCTGAAACATTACAATTTAATTATTTCCCTCTTCATTAACGGGGAATTTTGGACAGTATGTCATAAATTACGCCAGTAATGACGAACTGACTGCTGACCAGTGGATATCCCCAGAAACTTAGTCCACCAAAAGTGAAATCGATCTAGTGTTAGCGAATGCATCAGATATAATAATTACACATAATAAATTTTGTGCATTGTAAGAGCTACATGATATTAAAAGTGTTTTTCATGCACCCAAAATAAAACCCATAATTTTCTGGGTTTCTTTTAACCGGATAATTGTGAAATAAATTATTTGTGATCTTGATACTAAAATCACAAAAAAGAGACTTCTAATCGCTGGACTGAAACAAACATTTTGGTCGCAATTTTTGTTTAAAGTAAATCATATAAGATATCAAAACGGCAAATCTATTTAGGTCTAGAATATAGGTTATCAGATAAAGTTTGTAAAAAAGTTCAGGCAGTGATTCGCATAAATTTTGTTTCATTATAAAAGGTATTCAGTGACAAATTGGCGCTATATACTGCACATGTATACCAAAATATCGTCAGCAGTATCTAATGGTAAAGAATTCTGACTTCAGTGAATAGATAAAAACATATATATATATTTCAAGGCTCGAAAAAATTACATGACATTTTGATAATTCTACAAAAACAATACATGTCTGTTGTCAACATACTGACAATAGTGACCAAATTTTATAATGATTGCGTCGCCTCATTTTAACGTTTTCAATCTTTCCCGCTCCTTCTTTGGCATATGAAAATTCTCTTTACCGCAATTTCTTTCATTTTAGATAAAGAAAATATTCGCTTAATAATTAAGTGAATGCTCTGATCTCCATGAACACTTGAATGGTCATATTAAATCAAACTTTTCTTTAAAGAAAGTAGTTATCAAATCAATTATGTGTAAAGACAAAAGCCTCATTAATATGTTTCTAATAAGGAAAACAAAAACAATATGTAACTTCCTTATCCAATATATCAACAGTGTTGTTGAAAGGTCTCTAGCGATCAATGCTATCTTAATCCTTGATGCGTTTTCTGATTAAAAGGAATAAACAGTTACATGGGTGAGGATTGGTCTTCTTTGAAGTTATAATTACAGAATTAACATGAAAGACAAGCTTAAATGTGGGTTGATTACAATTTGTTTCTATCCTTCGAGTCATTGTTTGTCGTTGGCTCTAATCTCGATTTTCAAATTTAATTTTTTATCAACAACTTAATTAGTTCTCATATCATAGGCAAAGTTTTGTTCTCAGAAGATCAACCTTAATAACAATGAAAAAGCAGGTTTTTTTTGTATGCGGTTTAAATAAAAACAAACGAACCATTTATTAGGTTTACCGCATTTACTACTCAATAACAAGTTATATTTTGTGACTTTTTTGTCTCATACTTTCAATATCAAATACCGAAATATTTCATAATAACAAATAAAATTTACATAATAGTTATCAAAGGTACCAGGATTATAATTTGGTACGCAAGACGCGCGTTTCGTCTACATAATACTCATCAGTGACGCTCATATCAAAATAGTTATAAACCAAACAAATACAAAGTTGAAGAGCATTGAGGATCCAAAATTCCAAAAAAGTTATGCCACATAAAAGTTTTATTGTTCTAGGAAAAGGTCAACAAGATACTTACGTTCACTCCTGTGTGAAGTCTCCTCATATGAACAAAGGAACAAGTGGACGAGAAGAGCACAGTTGATTCAATAGAAATCCCGAATGTTAGTTGAAAAATTACGTGCTCCAATGCAACGTACGAAATATTTTGTTAATAAAACAAACCAAGCAGTATTCATAACTTCCGCACGAAGCTTTATTCATAACACCTTTTAAAACTGCATGTGTACAACTGATGTTTAATAAACCACAAACCCCCAATCTAAACCAATTGGTACTAGTTGACAGAACACAAATCAATCATTTTGTGTTGTATCAATTCATGTTCTGCAAGTGTTCTCCTCAACGGTTCGACGGATTACTAAGTCAAAAGGTCAACGGATAAGAAGCTCGACAAGTTAATAGAAGTAGCGAAACATATGTTCAGAAACAACAAATCTCAATTTAAACCAATATAATCTTACAGCTATCATCCCGGATATTGCAAGTAACATATTTTAAAACCAGTTCGCCTTGTTATAAGATGAAACGGAGATAAAAAAAAATAAAATTTTTCTTTCAAACAAAAGTGTAGATGCTATCAACCTTGGCAATATCCTACATCATAAATCAGTTCACTCGAAAATGCCCCCCCCCCACCCCATTGTAAAGATCAGTCTGATTTCTTACACATATACCAAACTTATTGCAACTAACATTATCAATTACAAACACTTGTTGCAGGATCTCAATATTGACGTTTTTGTGTCTTAACCTGCTGATTGCACTTTTTGCTAGTTCTCCATCCGTTTATAATCCTGCTGGCCACGTTATTACTGGTGAACCAAACATTGACAATAACACATCCCAGTTAAATGTGTAATCCAAAAATATCCTGAAATTCATCAAATTGAAACACAATGATGGATTCAGTCTAAGATTAAGCCAGGCATTGGGTTAATGCGTTAAGATGACGTAAATACTTTTTCAGAATAAATTAAGTCTGTGAGGTCGATGATACAAATCAGAATTACAAAAAAAAACAACATAAAAGGTTCTATGAATATCCATGCTACATAATCTTTATTATAATAAAGACCCAAAATGTTGCAAACTCTCGTCCCACCTCCATGAAAAATATGTTGTCCCCACAGATAAAGCCACAAACGTTTTATTGGTGTGTAAATCACATTAAATAAACTCTTTGATATATGAATAAGGTATTGACAAGTTACTTGGACACTCAACACATACCTCCACGACACGTACCAATAGAGGAGATCTGTGATAATCAAAGGTCTGTTCTCTGTTCCTTTGGAATTTCAACCAAAGATTTAGAACTGGATATTCTATCACTGAATTGGATACATAAACTACACAATTGTCATTACAAACCACGTTATATTGCTGGGTCGTCCAAGTGTTTAACGAAAAACTATTTCTTAATCATCAACATCGATTTGATCAGTAACGAAAGCCGGATTTAAAAGTTATTTGAAAAGTACATATTCTAGTGATCGTGTGATTGATAACATATTTATAGATGTGAGAAAAGACTTTATTTATTTTAATCCTCTTATTTAAGTTGACAGAACGAGTACTTTTTACAGATCTTGTACATGAAAGACATAAGGTCCATCAATGATATTGTAGATTACAATGGAGAATGTTTCCTTATGAAGCCTTTAACCAAAAATATAACATGAATTTTGCTTATGTGGACATTTTATTCATAAAACTTGCTATACCATGGGACAGGAAAGATTAGTTATCAAAACAATAAATGTCACCTAACAGCAACTCATTTGAATTCGTTTTTGAGCATGAGAATAAAAAAAATGCCTATCAGTAATTTATTTTCCTAAGGTGTTCATTCACTTTTTATCGATCAGGGAAATGTTTCTCCTATATCAGGACAAAGGTGAGAAGAAAGTTTAAAAACAGACATCAGTGTTGAAAATATATGTATTCACTGTCTTTTAAATGTACTTTAGAAAGCAAACTACAAGCTTTCCATATAAAATTGTAATCAGAATAATCTCTCGTAAATATCTCCTTGAAAAACATAAACTTTCCAAAACTAATGAACGTTCCAGTTGAAAATAAAAAGAAACTATATAGCATACATTTTATGAATGAACAGAACTTAAACCATTTTGGAGATAATTTTCTAATCGGTGGTATTTTGTTTGAGTTGTTGAGTAAGAAAATTTTGGAATAAAGACAGTGTCATTTTTGGTGTTTTTAGTTCTGATAATTTAGTTTTAAATTATTGTATTTTACAGGCAAAGTATTACATTAATTATGTAAAGATCACACAATTAGACAGACTGCATATATGTGTGAAAGACTGGTTTAAATGTTTGAAAAGACGTCTGGAAATTGTAGAATATGTATATCTGTCTTAAGACAAACACGAGTCATTTGTCGACAGATTTATGGAATTTATTTATTTAATTAATTTTTATATATTTGATGTACTCCAAAGTATTCGTAAGATAAATTATCTACTGTGTATTCACATGGTAGACTTGTAGTAAATTTTAACTATTTTGTATTCGCATAATAACAATCATAACAATGCAATAAATCTCATTCATTTATGTATTGTAACAATGTATGTATTTATGCACTGTAGTTTGAACACTAAAAAGATCAATACAAAATAAAACATAAAGAATTTCAATGCTGGCACCAGGTGAACTTTAATGGAAATTATAAACAATTGACTTAAGGTTTAAGTCAGTATCTTTTGCATATACAACATCGGCGGATTTGGAGTGTTCTAGGTAGTAACAAATAACAGAACGCTCTTTCTCACAAGACCTCAATGTGTTGACTATTAAGCTCAAAGTACTATCTTAATATTTCAAAATGCAAGTGATAGACCCTATATGTATCACTGAAAGCAGATAAAACACCAGACAGTAATGGGATACAACCTACGACAACAATAAGGTTTATGGAGAAAAAAAAAACAATACCGAAACCAAAGAATACTTTAAAGGAATAAAACCACTTATTCATCCCATGTCAAATGCTGCAATTTCGAGCATTTATGGCTACTTGGTGTTAGGTTCAAATAATGTCGCAGTAATTCCATATCAAAACTAGCTTATTCTGAATTGTGCTGAAAAAAATCAACATTCCTGCAATTGAATATTAAAGCGCACTAGTTCCCAGAGATTTGGTACTTGTAAAACAGGCAATTTTGATCTGAGTCATTTAGCTAAAAAATGAACAAATATTTTCCTTAATGACTTAGTTTTAGCTATGCTTATGAACTATTTTGTTAAAGTTTTTCTACTTTCTTGTATGTTCTTTCTGACCGGAACAGAATTAGTGGTTCTATACCAAAGCGGAACGCTAAAATCAAAGCAGAAAATAGTGGATTAAACTTGATTTTACAGCGGGCTAATCTTCTCAATTATATGAGTCGTACATAAATCATTTATAATGACAACAATGTGTGAGCAAAACAAACTGAAAAAATAGGCAAAAAAGTAAAAAAAATTGAGAAACAATGGTCTTTTGCATTTTTAGCCATGGCGTTGTCAGTTTATTTTCGATTTATGAGTTTGATTGTCCCTTTGGTATCTTTCGTCCCTCTTTTTTCAACATTCTGTTATAGTCTTAATCACTATAAAAACAAACAGCTATGCATAGATTTTTTCTTGCAATGAAACCAGTATTGTGGAAGATATATACAATTTCATAGACGTAGACATTGTTTTTCAGTCAAGAAATTTGCTTTTCATGTTTCAAAGTAAGACAGTACGCATGGATAAGCCTTACCACTGTGAAAACAAAGAAGCATTTAAATTGCCAAACTATTAAAAAAACAGTTTACGTAACATTCTATTTTCAAATATACACCAGAGGACTAAATTTACAGCAAACAAATTGTATAATTCTGAATAAGGTAAACATTGATAAAATACAAATAATAAAACTGAAAATTTTTTCCATAAAATAATTGACTATAAACATTGGGTAATAGAAATAGAGATGATGAGTATAGAAGTGCAAAAAGAAAAGGAGGACGCTTGCGTTTATAAAAGACAGAGGAGGGGAAATATGTGGCATTGCTATATAAGAAGGTTTAAATCAGATTGAGTGTTGTTGACATAGTCCAGATGCTACAAATTGTTTGAGTTGTAGTATTTTCAGTAGTAATCAGAATTTACTAAATCAAATATAATGGCAAGTTTTAACTTTGACACATATTATTGTAATAACGAAACTTTACAAGAACGTCTCATTCACAACACACAACCCTTATTTTGTCCTAGTGTTGTTTACACATTGTGTCATTGTACTATGGTAAATTTGTGTATTCCTGTCTTTCAATGTTGCTAAAATTCTTGGTCTATATGCTATTTTGTGCTTCTTTGTTACATATTTGTTTGTTTTTATAGTTATCAATACTATAACACATTGTTGACTGCTGTACCACTATTTTAGACATTTTACCTCTTACGTCTGTTTGTTTTGTTCACACATTTTTGTCAATATAATGGAATTTGATGCGACTGTCATACAAGTGAGAGGTTTAGCTAGCTCTGACACAAGGTTTAATCCACATTTTTTTACATACAAAAGTGCCTATATCAAGTCAGGAAAAGACAGTTGTTTAATTCATTTGATGTGTTTGAGCTTTTGATTTTGCCATTTGATTAGGGACTTTCCTTTTTGAATTTTTCCTTGGAATACAGTATTTGGTGGATTTACTTTTTACTTGTAAAACATTTGTATATAGGTTGAAAAAGTAAAATTAATTTCAGAATAAATGGTGAGTGTGATACAAAATTTATGAAATCAAATTATATAAGTAGTGAAAAGGGCGTAGACAATTTTATTGACACTTCAAAAAGCATGTAGAAAAAAACCCAGTAAATTGCTATAGAGCAATCAATTGCAATGAATTCTGCCTTTCGAATGCGATTCTTAACAGATTATTTCTGAGTATGTACACGAATTAAGATGGAACGGGCTTACTTACACGATCTTTCTTGAACTTATTGTTAATATATAAGCGTTTCTATAAAAGCACCATACACGTATTAGATTTTTCAGAACATTGAAGAAAAGGCGATTATGAAGTTTAATTTTCTATTTTTCTTGTAGACTCTTTAATTTGTAATAAAAGCGAATTATAGATTACTTATTATTAAAGGCAATGCATTCTTGCAGTTCTAGATGTTCGAGCTCAAAAATTAAAGAGAACAAAATAAAGCCTTGATTCAAGGTTAAAAAAATACCGGAAATCGGAAACCGCTTAAACGTTCAAAGGAGCAAGACAGGATACATAGAAGGTTTATGCAAGTTGAATTGCATGATGGTATTTTTTTTATGTAAGATGAAATGCATGATTGTTTTAATAATACAATGAAATACTTGATTGTTTTGATAATACAATAAAATTCATGATTGTTTTAATAATACAATAAAATGCATGATTGTTTGTATAATGTTGGAGGAAATGCATGATTGTTTTTATTATGTAAAATGAAATGATTGATTGATTTTATAATGTAAGATAAAATGCAATGCTTTTTTTTCATGCAATAGAAAACTCATCATTGTTTAAAGCGGCAATGACAATTAGATCATTTTGTTTAATTTATATAAATAACAGTGGAATAATGAAATTAAATTATTATTTTTTTATTCTGCAGAGCAGAACAATTTTGTAGGGATATTTTTGAAGACCTTTTTTTTTATAGGACATAGTAGGGACAAGGTTACCTCCTGATTGATTAGGTCGGTTTGTGAGGACAAAATTGGGTTCCAATCTTTACGAATTATGTCATGTGTGATTCACATTGCAATTAACATTCTTGTAACTAATGTTATGACATAAGAAACATTAAAGACTCATTAAAGCTCCGACTTTGTATGTCTTACGTATTTGTTTATGAACATAAAAAGGTATCAGAAAAGGTAGGACATGAAATAAAGTTACGATAAATAATTTAGAATTATAATTGCATCAACAACAAACAGATTTCTATGAAAAGATCATCCTAGATCATGAAAATTTTCTAAACACACCTCACCATCACAAAGTCAAAGCCATTTTTGTAAATTTTACCTTCTAGAAAACATAAAATCTGTCCCATCTTAAAACTCATTCAACAAATTCTTACTTGTTATATTTAAGGGTTAAAAGTATGTGAAAATAGTGAGTCTTTTTTCATTTAGTTATTGCTTTAAAAAATGAGATTATCAAAATCCGTGATTTTTCCACATGAAATGTGATTAAAAGATTCCTCCTAGATATTGAAATCCATACATGATAAATTTACTTAAATTGTCACGTAAACAAATATAGAATTGTATCTTATTTTAAGGTTTTAGTTTTTCATTGTACGTTTGTGTTATTAACCTTGTATAATACAAGCTATTTAATCTACATTAACCTACAAGGTAATTGCTGAACAAATTTATACAATCATTGATTTTGGCATTACATTCAAACATTTCTATCGCGGACCAAATGCAATCATAGAACACATTTTATCAAACAATATTGAAACAATAAGAGCAAAAAATAAGTATAATAGGTTCCAAGATAACCAGATGGCGTCGACAATAATGAAAATAACTAATCTGATTTAAAACAAAGTATTGTTCATTATTTATTTTAAGGATAGTGCAAGTCGTATTTTAACATTATCGATACCAATATGTCCGCATCAGATGCGAATATCGAAAATCAGTGTCTACTCAGTGATTCTAGTTGAAATTAAAAAATTACGGGGAAAATATGACGAGCTTTTAGACAAAAAAGGACAAAAAGGGTTGTCAGAGCCTTTAATTATAAAGGTTGTTTCTGAATATGTTATACCATCGTAGAATACTAACACCAATCATCAAAACGAAAGGTATTTTCTAAGTCGGCTGGAAACGCTAAGATTATTAACTGTTCAGAATTATGAACAAAATGTTTTCTCAAACTTTTCAAATAATTATTTTCATTGTCATTACACCAAGCAGGAATCAGTCTGTTTGGACAGTTGTTTAACAAGTGGATTAGAAGTCATGTTAACTGAAGGTCTGCATATCACAATTGCATTTCTGATCCCCAGTGGGAAAAAATATATATGCCACTCTCTGATGGGTGGAAAACTTTCATGTAGAATGTGAATATGAATAATAGATACACTCTAGACACACATTAGACATCCATCGGTAATAGGACGGAAAGGACAAAAGAGATGCAATTATGTTGTTTTTTTTGTAATTATCATAGCACTGTTTATATTTGATTGAAATTCTGCAATAATGGGAATTGAATACATGATTTTAATAGATATCATCGGAATGCTTATTGACATAAACATTCACGTAATATTCCACTACTTAGGAACAATAGTACAATAAAATACAGTCGTAAAAATGTATACAGTTAAGACAGTAAAATCATATTAGATGAAGGCAAAAATCATTTTGATCAAATGTTTGATTATGATATGTGTTTGAGTGTGCTTTCTGATATAATTTTGAGAAAAAAAAACAGTTATAAAAATTATCAATTTAATTTTACAAAATGAAAATTTATTAACGTTAATACATACAGTATTCATTGATTATTGAAGATCTATTTAGTATTAATCTATATTTTAATATATATTAATGCAAAGAAGATAGTTATTCCAGGTAGTTTTAGACTATTTTACATAATATATTAGTCAGCTGATTGGATACTTTAGAATATAAATTCATGCGTATTGGACAGCTGATCAGATCGACAACACAAACCATAGCTGAAGAAACAATCAAATACATACAGAATAGAAGAGTAGAGATGGATCTTGAGAGTATATTTGAAGTTATTTTACGAAAACATCAGAAAAACAACCATTTAAATAGCACAGATGGAAGTGAAATCTTGTACAAAAACTTTTTACAAGAAGACTTTGTAATATCATCAGTTTCCTTGGTTATTATATGTATTGGGATCAGTATAGGAATTGTTGGTAATATTTTGGTAAGATTTATTTTAATATTGTGTACGATAACTTCACATAAAAACAAAATAATTATTTGCAAATACCTTATGGATTCTATTTTTATATTTCAGTGAATGTGTTCAAATAGTCATATATTACTGTTCATTAATTTCTGTTTTTTTATATATCCAGTGAGAAATAGTACATTAAATTTTCTGGTTTGTGTCTTGTTCATGTCAATTAAATTCACCAAGTATGAAATGCTAAGTTGAATTTCATACCCGAAAATCACCAAACTGCCAATATATTTATATTCTTAAAATTCATAACGGCAAAGTGACTAAGCTTCCGAAAGACCAACGATCACGACCCGTAAAGAACGAGTTAGTTTATGTTTTTCAAAGACTTTTTGTGTAAAAAAATAAATCTCTAAAACAGTATTTTAAATTCCATGCAAAAATACTTTTGTGTTAGTTGTTAGCTATTTTACTTCTATGATGAAAATGTAAAAATCAAACAATCTAAATTGAACATTAGGTACTGACATGACTATTTACATACAATTAGGTACTGACATGACTATTTACATAACATTAGGTACTGACATGACTATTTACATAACATTAGGTACTGACATGACTATTTACATAACATTAGGTACTGACATGACTATTTACATACCATTAGGTACTGACATGACTATTTACATACCATTAGGTACTGACATGACTATTTACATACCATTAGGTACTGACATGACTATTTACATACCATTAGGTACTGACATGACTATTTACATACCATTAGGTACTGACATGACTATTTACATACCATTTCTACATAGTATTCTTCTTCGATTAATAAAATAATGAAGAACAAATTTAGAAAAAAAAATTCAGGCAAATTTTATATCAGATGAATTGACTGTTCTCTATAATTCCCTTTATGCTTATGAGTATTTAATGTATTAACCAATAATGCTTGAATTTATAATGAACAATACTGTTCTGATTTATTTGAACTTGACACTCACTAATCAAAGATTAAAAACAGGAAGAAGATACCAATGACTCAGTTAAAACACTCACTGATCAAAGAATAAAAACAGGAAGAAGATACCAAATGAGTCAGTTAAAACCATGAAGTAGAGTAATATCAGACAACATCACGGATCTAAAAAAAAGCATTAAGATAAATTACAATCCACGAATAGCTTAACGCAAAACTAAAGATAGAAAAATAAGAACCCCTTAAAAGCTAGTGATTAACTCAGATACCAAGTAAGTCCAAGCAATTCCTGCTACAGTAATCATTACCGTCGTGTAACACATTGGAACATAGTATGTTCAATGGTGAAGTGGGAACATAGTTAATATCGCAGGTTGAAGGTTTTTTCATCGACAATCATATTACATCTTTATTTTTTTTTTACAATTTCTAATTAAACAAACCACCTGATATGTTAAAAAATGTACTTGTTATGTACTGTAGTTTGAAGAAAACAAGCAAGTTATATTATCTCATTTGTATTCTTTATCGAGAGAATTGCGCGTTTCCCTGAAATTTGTAATAAATCGGACTTCTGATTCAAATCAATATTGATTTCGGCAAAGTTCTTTATTAACGCTTAGATGAAATTCAAAATATTACTTTTTTTGTTGAGAAAGAGGTATATTGACTAATATACTATAGTGTGCGTAAACATGGCTTTTGCCAATTTAGATAGTGAGTATTTTAACTTACCGTTATGTTTCACCAAGCACCGTTCATAGTTTTTTAGTGTTGAAATTATTAATCAAAACCATTGTGCTAATGTTAGTTATAGATAAATTGTTTTTATTCATACACGGGTCACTTCTGAAATACGTCCTTATTCAAAGAGGGACACTAATAAATTCAATCATTGACCATGGAATATATATACAAGTAGTTTCTTGATTTAGTATGAAAACCGGAACGGGTACAAACAGAAAGATTTTGAAATTAGAGAAAAATGTGGACCTTATAGTCAGCATTACTTAATATAAAGACATTGCGATTTCTAAAGATTAAGGTTAAAACGAGGCGAAAGTACTTAAATTCAGTCACGGACCCTCGATGTGTGTTATAGTGTCTATTTAAGTTTCACTGCACTTCCATGAACATAAAATTGCTAATTCATTAATGTGAAAGTTGAAATTTCCCTTAAAAAATCATTATAAGATATATAAATCGAATTCGAGCTTCTAAAGTTATAATTGTAGATTTACTGAACCATGTATTTTTTTTTACATAAATTAGGCCGTTAGTTTTCTCGTTTGCATTGTTTTATATTGTAATTTCGGGGCCTTTTATAGCTGACTATGGGCTCATTTTTGAAGGACGTATGGTGACATATAGTTGTTAATTTCTGTGTCATTTTGATCTCTTGAGAGTTGTCTCATTGGAAATCATACCACATCTTCTTTGTTTATATATAAAACCAAGATTTACCTGTACAGGCAGTATTGATAATCGCAATGACACCAATGAACTGAAAAACCTGCAAGTTTGGAAAAAAAAATCCGCATGGGTGATAAAAACAATTTCAATACTATTATTATGCTTAATGTCTGAATGTTTTAATCTTAAAGATGTAAGATTTTCCGTCCTTAAACTAGTCCTTTTTAATGTAGCATGTGCATATCTTAATGAGTGGTTGGCATGTTTACGTTTAAAACCCTGCTAAAACAACATGGTTAATGTATTCTATTGTTCTAGTATAGTTCTATCGAAATTGAAATTTCCACTAGTAAATTGGATATTATCTGTTGTAGTAAAAGCTATTTATCAAGAGTATAATGAATGGTAGAATTGTTATAAGTTTATAGTTGTATCTCGGATATCTGTATCTAAAGTTGTCAACTGTTTTACATACCTAAAAAAACAAAGACAAAAACCCGTATGACTCCACAAGGCAACTTTCATCTAATCGGAGAATAGATCAGCGACCCCACTCCCACTTGAACCATAGTTTGATGAGGCGTTCACATAATGCAGAATATACTCTCGTTTGAAATCAGACAGCGCAAAGACACGAAAAGTAAAATAAATGGTATACTATACTGATTGATCTGGAATGTCCTATCATTGTCTGAACGCAGTCGAATATGTTTATAACAGATCGGGAATGGTTTGGAGATGTTAGTCAAGCACCCTGACATGCCGGGAAACTCAGGCGATTGCAATCGTGACTATGTCTTGACAGATTCTGATGCGAACCATCTTTGACGAAACCGTTTTGGAACATTCCCTTTTTTAAACGACATTCGGTAATGATACCCGCGTCAGAGTCCCGAAAATTACAGAACACAATATGATTGAGTCCATACAAAGCCATTTATAATGAGGTTCAGCTGACTGTGATATGATTGCGTGTCGACATTACGTACCTGATTGTCCCGAATATGGCGACGGATTCCTTACGGATGTTCACTCTCTGACCTCTGTTGGGTCACATTTAGTTGAATCGAGACGCTGTCGGGAGAGATTCTGTCGTTTTAACCATGTGAAAGATACCAATCGGATTAACATTGGCTTGAGAAAAGGGATTATCGGATCATATTCGGCAGGAAACGGCTGGATTATGTCACTTCCGGGACAATATCTGATTATTGTTGGGATTTTTTTTACAAATTTGAATTAAAGTTTAAATTTCCAGCAATTATTCTTGATCAGACTTTTGCCAAATTCTAATTGGGAATGATCCTGTCAAGACTGGTTGTAAAAATCGTGAATGTGTGACTCCTTTTTAACAACCTCAAGGTCAAATGTAACGTATTCAAAACTATCATCGACTGTTTCGTTTGATAAGAAGCTAGTGGGTTTTTTTTATTGCACGAATTATATGCGAAGTATTTATTTCCGTTTTAAACAAGGCGATGGGTGCCATATACAAAGCGGGAACTGCTTACCCATTTAAAGCACATAAAATGACTGGTAGTTTTTGTTGAGTTCGTGTTGCTCAGTCTCTAGTGTTCTATGCTGTGTTTTGTATACTATTGTTTGTTTTTTTCTGTTTTAGCCATGGTGTTGTCAGTTAATTTTCGACTTGTAAGTTTAAATACTATTTGGTAATTTTTGCCTCTCGTTTTAAAGTAAACCGTCAGTGAACGTTTTTATCACTGAGCTAAATATTAAGGTATCGATCAATAAAACAAATATGTCTTTGTATCATATTGCAAGGTCACTGAATTATTGAGTTATTATATAAAATATTAGCAAGCCCTCTCGATCTCATTTTATCACTTCCAATACACGACAAAGGAAAATTTTAACCCGTTTTTAAACCACAATACAACAAAAACAACGCTCTCCACCACAAAAAAGGTTAACTTTGAGTAATTTAATTTCAAATTAAATCCAAAATATCGTTTTAACCGGGGTTCGACAATATTTTAATCCAGGGTATTATGATGAGATTATTCGATACATTCCTGTTTTTCTTCCTCTTTTTACTGGATTGATGATGAACTGGCTATTCGTT
Organism: Mytilus edulis; assembly: GCF_963676685.1. Classification (NCBI taxonomy): domain Eukaryota; kingdom Metazoa; phylum Mollusca; class Bivalvia; order Mytilida; family Mytilidae; genus Mytilus; species Mytilus edulis. The sequence goes on along the minus strand of NC_092345.1, from coordinate 69,083,498 downwards.
TTAAAGAACAGTCTGCCTGTGCGCGGTCTGTTTTTTTATTTTTTTTTTATCAAGGAGTATAATTAAACTATTTCCATGTAGCATTCAATCTATGATAGTAATTCGTTGACTCTTGTTAAAATCTGATTGATATAAATGAAATCATGTATCATTGCAATCAGAAATAGATTAAAGGACATATTTATCTTTATTTTCTTTGTCGGGTGGATTTAATAACAGGTATTAATTCGAAGAGTCCGCTCAACATTGCTTGTTATTGAATATGCAATGAAAATGTTTACTTTGAAATATTTCTAATGGTGCTTATCAACTCTTGAATAGCTCCTTTGTACGACTCAGATTCAGGTAAACTACAAGTTGTGTGATAGTATAAGCTTGTATGTGTGGTAAAAATCTATTTTTATTTATTTTTTATATAAATTTGCAAAGAGATTTAAATGAAATGTGTTTTAATGTGTTTTAGCGATTGTAAATTCATAACAATCCTTTTTTAAATTTTTACAATGCCCCATTACTGGTAACTGATAGATAAAGACTACAGTAGTATACCGCTTTTCAAAAGTCATAAATCGATTGAGAGAAAACAAATCCGGGCTACAAACTAAAACCAAGAGAAACACATCATCTATCTGATGAAAGTAACGAAACACAGAACACTTAAGTGCAACAAAAACAAACGACAATGCAACATACATAGACCTGAACTATAAGATAACAACTGCCATTGACAGTGCATACGCTTCATCTGGATTCCTGTTTATTAATGGGTTCTTGGTCACTATCCCGTTCACAATTAAAGTGCTTCGCGGCTATATGGGAATATTGTAATAAACGGTGGTTTTCAACTGGCGAAGTTTAACTCTAACTTTAATTGGTGTCTTCCTTCTATTCCCACTTTTTAAAAATACTATTCCTTTTATTCCCACTTGCAAATAACAATAGATGTTTTGATAAATAATTTGTTTTTATAACAATCAAGGTTAATTAGAATTTCACCTGTATTTTTTCCAAGCATAACATATTTGGTACAGGTATAATACCTTGTTTATTTGTAATCTGTTTCTTTTTTCATCAAAGAAATACTTAAAAATAAAGAAAAATTATGATAAATAAATTGGAGTTAGATTTATTTTAAAATTTTTGAATATGTAACCTTAAAAAATTGTCTACTGTACTAATAAATCGTGATATAAATAATATTATAACCAAGTATAATCTTAAGATGTGGAATAAAAGTATACTCTAAAAATATAATTACTTGGACCATTAATCAAAGATATAAAATAATGGGTGAAAACTGTTAACTTTACTTCAAAGCATTAAAAATGATATAAATTGTGGTACTTATCCAGTCAAGTCATTATTCAGTTACAATGGCTAATGCACAACTACAAGTAAAGTTTGTTACAAACCGACTCGGGAAGCAAAACCTTGAACACAGTTGGTTTAAGATCCAGGCAAAGAAAAAAAGGGGCATAAAAACTTACTGGAAGTGTTCAACTTCAAACTGCCCTGCCACCATCAATACTTTGAACAACATATCAACCAAAATCTCAGCAAATCACAACCATGGGTCTGACCCCATGCAGCTGAAAGTAGACGATGTCCTCCAAAGAATGAAAGTTCGCTGCACAAATGAGCTGACACCAATTCCAATAATCTACGATGAAGAACTAGTCACCTTTGGAACCACTACTTAACACAAGGACCAAGGACAACAAATCATCTAGAGGAAGGCACAGCAAGCTGAAGAAACATGTCACCTGTTCACATCCAAACATCTTTCAACTAATTAAACTTCTGAAACATGAGGAAGCCTTCAATGCCCTGACCAGTATGCAGCCGGTGGGAAGAGAGTGGCCCCCAAAAAGAAGTACTTTAAAAGAAGTATGTAGAAATCAACAACAGATTAGACGAACTTAAGGTTAGACACCGAAACCAGAAAGTCACAACAGTAGAGTTTGGTGATGCAGCCTCCCACCTTCTTCACGTGGAATAGATTGATAAACTTAAATAGACTGTCTAATGTTTGTGCTACAATGTGTGATTTGATTTAGTGCTGTTGTATAATTTGTGTTATATTATGTTGCTTGAATCTGCAGTTGAATTTGTGTTTTAAAAGTTATAAAATAATTTTCTTATATTTGTTTTAATTTCTTTCATATTTATTTTATTTAAAAAAAAACAGAATTCATACAGAAAAATAACTTATTACCAGTTCTAATAAAAAAAAAAACTCACTGGTCAATTAACACTTGATTAAGTAATGTTTGTACGGTTTAATCCTTTGTTTGCACAAGTTTTCTTCCTATTCCCACATGAAATTTTTCTTACCAGATTTATAAAAAAGTGGGAATAGAGGAAATGATTCCTTTAATTACTTCCATTCGGAATATAACAGAGAGGCGAAATATACCAAACTCAAAAGTAAAATACTGACAGCGCCATGTAAAAACAAACCCGAAACGATCATAAGACAAACACAGCACAAAACACAACTTCGAAAACTAAAAACATGAGTCTCTACACGAATATAAACCTATCTGAAAAATATGATACATTATGTCTATTCACATCCTCATTTGATTTCGACGGATAGGTTGATCGATAACTTTACACCGGATTTGAAAAGGCTTGATGGTCGGCTTTTATGGTGGCATTCTTTAACCCTATTTTAAAAATCAGTGAGTATATTGCTACGGATTATGTGTTATCAAAATTTGATGTTACAAAAGTTTATAAATTATTGAAAATTAAGGAATGAATCTCCTTTGTTCAAAGCCCTGATTCCTTACCCAACGTAGACAATATTTGTTCCCTTTTTGGTTTATAGCTCTTCTTTTTTTATAAGCTTGGGATTTTCAAATATTATTGCCTCGAGCATCTTCGAAGAGACATTGATTGTCGAAATACCGTTTGGTGAAGAAAAATTGATACAGTTTATGTTATAAAATCAGATGCACATTTCGATAAATAATATCTTGTTAATGATGATCTACGCAAACATAATTTTAAATCCATAACCTGACACAAGCCGTAACTTTATTCCATTGGCACTCAGACTTCATCTTCTTATTTATGTTAAAATCTAATATAACCTAAATGGACTTAGAATAAAGTCGAACAGAATATGAGCTATACCTTAGTTTGAGGAACAATTCATAAAAACAATTAAGAAATAATTCATGGAAGCCATAGATTGTTGGAAATTTACACATGGCCTAGGCCGTGATATTCGAATTTTATCCTGAGCGTTAGCGTATTTGTCCTATTCGAATCGAAAGCCTAGGCCATGTGTAAATTTTCAACAATCTAAGGCTTCCATGAATTATTTCGATTCTAATAGGACAAATACGGTCATTAAAATACTGAAGCGAGGGTTGGTTTGGTGTGTGTGTTGCTAATCTTTTTTACTCCCTGTTAGATAAAGTTCAAATATCTTAATAAATCCGTAGCTTGCATGGGTTATTTCGAAAATAACCTCTAGAAAAAAAACTATTTAATTCTTCTAATTCTCAAACCCAAAATTTGCCATTTTTAATTTACATGATTTTCTCGTAAGCTTCCGTCAAATCCAAAGTTGACATTTCGTAACTATGGAACCACCATGTTGACTTGCTGCAATTAGTAAATATGCAAATAATGCAATAGAATAGAAAATTAAACAAAATATACATAAAAAATCAGCTTTAATTCAATATCAAACGAATTTCGATGGTTCACGTAACAGAAAACTGTCAACTTTAGCAGTTTCATTTGTATGACGTCATGTTTTGAAATGACTGAAATGTGCCAAAAAAAATTAATAAAATTTAGCGGAATTTTATTTTATTTTTATTATGTTGATTTCTCCAAGCTCTTGTGCATTACTGCTTTTTATTATGCATCCGGACAAGAATAACAGTTATTTTGTCTTTTCTTAATTGCACTTTTTAATTCAAGAAAATTGGAAAAGGGTCTACAAATAGGTTCCAATACATGTAGATTTACGTGGGAAGTAAATTGTAACAGCCATTTACAAAGCGAAAGAAGCACGTCATATTAGAATTTCCAATATTTTATGACAGTACAGTATGAAGTACAGAGCTGATATTTGTATTATATCATAGTGGAATAAAAGTCTATTTATAGATTGTTTCACCCTGGAGTGATAACATTCAGCGATGTCAATTCTACTTCACCAAAGGGACAAGTTAAATTGTTCTGTACAGCGTTAATTTATTTATTTTGATGAAGGACTTTTAGATACACGACCAATATAACATGGTTTTCCAAGTGGCCTTATATTCAAATTTTAATCCATATATATTGTTTTGTCTTATTAGAGAAATTACTGGAAAATAGTTTAGATCCGGTTAAGTTAGTTTGTCTTGTTTTAAACATAACTTATATTCTAGTTAACATCACATAATTCCACTTATGTAACGCATCACGTTAAACATTAAATAATTAATAGCAATCAATTAAGTCATAAGCCCTATATTCCGCCAGGAATGAAGAGGACTAAGGCAATTACGTCATAGTCAATAAACCTTTCATTACGATGATGGTGTATTATATATCCAACCGTAACAGATGAAATTGTATAAATATTTGTGATGTTATCATCCTTTGATAAAGTGCTAATATTAATCTGATGATTTAAGTTAATAAAGCCATGTTTGAAGTTTTGAAGATGGATCGTTTACTTGACATGAGTTAATTGTTATAATTCTTCTTTACTTAATAACCTGTACAGCGTGATCACCAATAACGTCTCTGACGCATTGTCCATGTTTGATGCTACACTCTTACCAGGAAACACCATACAAAAAGCATCAATTTTCAAACCGGAGTATGCATAATTAGAATATGATATTAATCACAAAGTAATATACCAGGGTACATTGTTTGTGAAAGCTATAGAAATATAGTAATTATAGCAGTTTTAGACGAATAAATCAATTATCATATTCTTAAACAGAAATATATAAATAGAGTGTTTTTAGGAGGCTGTTCCTGAACATGCTGAAGGAATCAACTTCTGATGATGGTTACTAATTCCCCAAACTTATTAGTTTTTTTTATGAATTATTATTAGTGAAATGCACGTACAGGAGTTGGTATCTTTGGTTATTGCCTCTGATTTAGGTTACTTATTATTACTAATTATTCTAGAGTTTATATATGCAAATGAAGCAGGTCTATACTTTTTCCTTTTATCTCCCTTCCTGAATATTGGGATAAAGTTTGTCTTTAATAATTAAGCTGGTATTTTGATTTGGTTTTAAGAGGCGTAGATTATTAATGTTAGAGCTAGTGTTATAACTGTAGACGATTCCTTCGGGAGCCGTCCTGTGATGGAATCAGGGTATGGCGCTGTGTTTAAGGTTGATGTTTGAGCACACCTTTAAATGTAACAATTATGGGTAAGATGTACTAGTACTTCAAATATTTACATGGAAAGTCTTCTCGTTCACAAGGAATTTTAAACTGTAACAGTAAGTCCTACTTCTTTTATCTTGATATTACACTGCAGAATGAATTTCTTCGTATGTTTAATAGTGGAGCAGCGAAGGTTGAAAAAGTCGCTTAGTTAACGATTTTAAATTACCTGAATACCTCATGGAATTTTAAGGTCTTAAATTGTCTATCGACTATTCAGCTTTAGAAAAATGCTTGTCGTTAATATCAAATGTGGTACAATTGACGTTAAAAAATGCCTTAACTGAAGTTACCCGATTTGCATCGAATACCCCACTGCTGATTCGGTTGAAAATAATCAAAATTTCATAACAGACACGTTCTAAAAAATAATAGGTGAACGAAATTGGTAAATACAGTTATTCATGAATTTCATACAATATAAGGGCATTTGCAAAAAGTCCTATATGTAAAGCACAATGCATCTGAAAATGGTTGAAAATAACACTGAAAAATCATCGTTTTTCACCTAGCATTATTCGCACGTGCAGTATATGTGTATTTTAAAGGCGCAACAGTAAAGCCGCCTTATAATACTTCAATCGACCCGATTTACCTTTTGAAGTTCATTCCTAATAAGATAGATATTTGGCTAAATATCTGCTTTTTATCCAGATTTCAAGTCAGAGTATTTGTCACAGATTTACCGACATTGTTGTGGTTTCTAGTTATAGTCCCACTTTCATCGATTTAGCGAAGGTCATTTGTAGTCATTTTCACCCATATTTTTTGTTCATTTTATAATTTCCAAAGCCTTGTGATTAACTTATGTCGTTTGGTATTGTTGTTTATTCGTATTTATTGAATTTAACCTGGAAAGTAAATATCATTATAGGGTTTGTTTGGTTTTCAGGTGTGTTTGATTTGTTTGTTTATTCAATCAGATGGACAATTTAACAGTCTCGTTAAAACTGGCACCGCCAGATGCCAAAAAAAGGAGAGTGGATGTTGGTGTTGACAAATGCATTATAACATCAACAGAATCTGGAAGAAAAAGTCTGATAAATGCTGCAGCAGAAAGACGTGATGATTTGTTCAGTTATTTGAATGAATTCTGCAATAAAACAGCAAGTGAATTACCCGTATTTAGGTATCATTGGTCATGTTTTAAAAGCTACACAAGTAAGCAGAATTAATGCTCAATAAAGCAGTGTATCACGCAGCATGGCTGACCACATACTTGGTATATAGACCAAAATCCACTGATAAATCTGCGTATGATTTGGCATTTTAAAGAGTAGTTGAAATTACAGACAGAGACCTTATTCGTGACAAAAAGTCTCTTGTATTGTCATCACTTTTAACAATGTATCAGTCTTTTTACTTGATAAAGTAAGTAAGACATACTGTAATTCCTCTAAAATTGAGGCTTAACTTGATAAGCACGACAGGGACGCCATTGTATTTTTTGCTCAACAAGGACAAGATAAATCTAGCATTGTATTTGCTAGCGATATTTCCAATTGAGACGCTGTTAAAGCAGCAAATAAGATCTAAGCAGAATTAGATATGCTTTAAAGAAAAGCTGACTTAAGTTTATGAAGCTCCACCAAAACCAACAAACAAACCGATATGCATGTACTTTATGAAGCAGCCTCAATATTAAGACAAAAAATGGTAAATGTTTATATATCTTATTATTACCCTGCAAATGACAAAGTATCAGAAGCAATGTTGCCACCCTGTTTGATAAGTTTTGTTACTTGGCTTCTTGGCAAAACATCTTTTGAAACATTTTCTTCAGTATCAATGGATATTTCGCATGACATTCGAAGAAAATGTGCTGCTCTCGCAGAGTGCAAGATGTCAAATTGTAATGACATAATAACTCCATTTAAAATTTAAATGCAATGCATGGTTTCTTCGTCAAGTATGACGAAGTTCGGAGGTTTTTGACTAGTGAAGGAATGCTGAAATAACAAAAATAGAAGGTGGTTGTTATGTCCCGTTCGGTATAGCTAACTGGATTCCTTAATCCAAGAAGGTGTGGACAATATTGACATTAATTGACGGTAAAAAACACATTTCACTCGATCGCACGTACTCTATTCTAAAATTCAGTTCTACATGGAACACTCGTATTTAGTATCAGACAATGGTTTGAACGGAAACAGGACAAATCAATAGTCTAAAGTATGACAATACGGATCTTCGCTGATGCAGTGCTTATCCTTTACAAAACCAAAAATAAGAGGCGAACCGTCGCGACGTCAAAATACACCTGAACTTTTAAACACTTGCAAAGATCCAATCTGCCTGACTCCAGATATGTTTTTGGGTAATTCATAGAATGAAATGCAGAGAGGTATCTGTCTTGTCACATTAATTGTCTTGTAATTGTTCCGAAAAACTTGATCCATTTTGACAAATTTAGCCAACCGAAAATAATGGCTCCCAATGTGCTTTTGGTTGGAAAACTGCGCAAAACGACATAGCTGATGACACAGATGCTATTTTTTTTTTCAACGTTTCATTTGGTATGACAATAAACTCATCACAGATACCAAAACGGTCATGTCGCAATTTGTTCTACAACACGCTTCACTTATTTAGTAATAAATCACTCAAATAAATTCATTTTACGAAAACTAAGTGACATGTCGAATCCTTGAAAACCGAAAGGAAATTTAACATGACTGCACATATTGTTTGATTTATCAACTATGCATTTCAGATACTCTTTGGAAAACTTTTATCCTTAAGTATTTAAGAAATTCTATTTGTCGAGGTCAAATATCAAGGTTATTCTGTTACTGTTTTTTATTAGGCTTTTTAATTTGTATACTACGGACTACCTTCAAAAAAGTTTAATAAAACGTTGTTCTGACGTCATGTGCAAATGTGAAAAAGATTTTGTATGAACTAACACATTTCAACATAGTACTACTCATATAATTTATTGAATATATTTAATTTTGAAAAATATCAATAGTATTGTTTCTTCAGATGAAAATAGGATTTTTTTAAGTGATGAACTTTGACCTTGATTTTCGGTATAATTGTACCAGATTTTTAATTATATTTACGACACATTTTTTCAAAAACTACACGATTTCAGCTTTCCAAGGAGCTATTAAAATCCCATGAGGTATTTAGGTAATTTAAATGTCTAAAATTGTCCTCTCCGCCGCTCCACTATAAAGCGTAAGTATGTATAGCGACTGATATGTGATGTCAAGCGAAACAAGTGGAGCATTTATTGAAATCTAACATACTATCTAAATAAAAGTTAGTAGGAGTCTGTTAAATAGGCACTTGCATAACGAATAGATGTAAGCATGACATATAGGCCAGTGTGACAAACTTTTGTAAACTCATTAAGATTCATCTTTACAAAAAGTAAGATAATCCTCTTATTTAAAGGTATCGAGAACTGAAATCGAAGGTCGGAATTGGCCATGAATAGTGTGGTATACATTGTATTCTAGTACCTATAATTTCCAGGCTGCCAACTTATTCTCTGAAAGATATAAGAAAATCAGTACGATCTCGTATTTAAATCTTAATAGATTTATCTTACAGTCATCGGTAACTAGCATTAATAGTTAATGCCTTCAGGAAAAGCCTCCCGAAAAAAACTTTACTTATATTTTAACTATGCATACTCCGGTTTTTAATTTTAATATTGTTTGTATGGTGTTTCTAAACCACAATTACTTTTTTTATATTTACTGAGATGCAAAAGTGTACAATAAGGATGAAATCGACAAATAATATACAATATATAAGTTTTCAACCAACTGAATTATGTTTCTTTTCAGTTGCTTACACAATAACACACATATACAATATATTATCATCTGCCTCGTACTACAGACTCATTCTTTTTCATTCATCTTTTTTTTCATATCAATCAAATTATGATCATATCTTGAATGTATTATTTGGCTCTGCAATGCGTAAAACATCACAAGCAATCATTCATGTAACATACAAGAAGTGTTAATAACAGTTATACGACTGATTCAGTGAACTTTATTTTTTTCCCTTTATAGATAATAGGTGGCGTGACCGTGTATAGAAGACTACGTACAACTGGCAATGTGTTCATTGTGAATTTGGCTGTGGCAGATTTAGTAGTAGTGACTATTGTCCAACCGTTCAATGTAATAGGTAATTACTTCAATATATAATGTTTTATCTTATTAGGTGATTTCAATCTACATAGCGGTAAATCTTCTGGACGAAAATAATAGAAAATTTACTCTCCTTATGCTAGAGTCGAGAAAGTCAATAATGAAACAATACCGGTGACGATACTGGTCAAAAGTTATTTCTATATAATAATTGTACATTTTAAAGAAATATTTGTTAAACTGTGTTATTAGAAATATACATGCAAATACACGATGTTTTATGTTCAGTATTTATCAACATAGTTTCATTGGAAGCCTGTTAATCAATCCCAATCTTTGCTGTGTATTAATAAAAAGAATTAAAAAATCATGTACATACAAAATCTTAAGTTTTCGGAGTGTTCCACAAAGTCCCGTGCATGTTTTCACAAAGTATACTTATTTTTTTCACACCTAAGTAATCAAGAAAACCAATCTGTTTTTGACACATGTACATTCAATAGAAATATTTTTCTTTTCGTGTATATAAAATTGTTAAATATGTCTATAGGTTAAGTATTAAAGTAAACTTTTCTTATACATTAGTTATCATTCTACTAATTTGTTTATATTCTTGATTTTTGTACATGTTTTTTGCGGTTTATAGATCTATTCAATATTACATATAAATAAGGTTCGTTTAGATTTGCTTAGTAACTTAATTACAAAAGTGCTTACCTTTGCTGCATATCAATCGGTTCCTTTGAAAAATTTACCCCGACTTTCCATGATATAGCCGTATATATGATATTTTGTCATTAGATTCCCCTCTACAACGGTCTGTTATTTGTATTTACCAACAAAATCTATGTTTTAGTTATTGATATTTTATAACTGAGACAATTTCAATAAAAATGTACACAATGAAATACTTCATTATGCTGTATAAAGGCAACAGTAGTATACCGGTGTTCAAAAGTCATAAATCGATTGGGAGAAAACAAATCCGGGTTAAAAACCTAAACCGAGGGAAACACATCAACTTTATGAGGAAAACAAAAGGAACGACAGGAACACCAAAGAGCGATAAAAACAAACGACAACACGCATAGAAACCAACTATTTGATTACAAATGCCATACTCTCCATGTTTAGTTTTAGTTCAACTTAACGTAATCGAAAGCAAAATGTTACACAAAACCGTGTCATAAACCATTTACGGTACCACGACCTTCGAAACGAGTAGATTTACATGCAAAATACAAACCAGCCACATAAAACTTGTTCCTGAAGCCTAATTCTAAGAAGTTTGTCTTTAGTGTTGACTGTAGTATATTTTCTAAAGAATATTTACATCATTGTTAATAAAGTATATCTTTCGTTGTTAAAAAAATAGCTCAAGATCTTGATATTGATTCAACAAAGTTAATCTAATTTATGAATAGATGTAGAAAATAACTATGATGGTAAATGCTTTGTTTTCAGAAGAATTCTAATTATCTGGCGTAATGCATAATTAAAAAAAAACTATTTTATCTCATAGACTTATCTATTTAATTAGAAATTTTTGTATCCGAAATAATTAGTTGGAATAGGGTATTTTTTTTTCAAAATTAAGGACTTAGTAATTTTTCATTTGTATTATTCGAAAAATGCAATGACGTGGAACATTTTGAACTACGGACTTATATAAATATAAAATGTAGTAAAGAATATATACGCAGTCTATGGATTTCTGATATCGGAAAAAGTTTTCTTGACATTTGCTTTCCAATCTTCATTAAGTCTTGTCAGGAAGCATAATCTTCAACTGTAGAATCAAATTTTGAAAATACAGATTAATAGTGTTGTAATTTATTTTGGATATTATTTTCTACATTCCATTAGGTATGAAACACTGGTATAAATCCAATATATCCAATGACCACCACATTAGGACTATAATCATAACTTTATTCAACTCAACAATGAAGATTGGTACTGATAGACACTTTAACCATTTCAATTGAATTTTGTGAATTTAAAATATCTTATTTCATTTTGGTGTGTAATGAAAAGAATCTACCTATTACATAATTTATCGTCCATACAAACATAACGGAAGAAGCATAAATGTAGATAATTACAAATTCAAATATTGCTAAGTATCCGAAATATTATTAAAGAAAATAAAATGTGACATCTAACAAAAAAGTACGCCGCTATATGTGATACTGTTTTAACGCAAAAACTTTCACCAATCATAGCTCAAACATTGAATGATGGAGATATTGACTTAAACCTCATATCATCATAATTTATGATCAGTTTTAATTGATAAACTTTATTTAAGAATTGAATGCTTTTTTTGTAACTTCATTGGGGTGTAAAGACAACGGTTTTACAACCCTTACAAAAAGAAGCATTCAAAACTTATAATTACATGGTTTAGCAAGGATCATGCAAACACGATTTTATCAAGCTTTTATTTAGTTTACTTGTGCACTTTATTCTGGGACCTCATGTCATCATGAATGAGAAATTTTATTGTGTAATGAAGTTGATTAAGGAATAACGCGAGATTGTAGCTAGCCCATCAGAATAACGTATTATAATGAAACATACATCTAATTTAATTATATGTTAATGTTCTGTAATATTATAAAGTTGAGTTGCTTGATGGGTTATATTATAAAAAAGGAGTGGTACATATTTGTCAAATTAAAAAAAAACTGTATAAAGAATGGCATGGTGATATACTGGTGTTGAGTGGTTATTGTCAAGCGGAAAAAGCAAAAAATCATTTTCATGAGAAACCGTATTAATGAGATATCTAATATTTCATTAGAAAGTGTGATGATTCTAATTGTGAGGTTAGCTTCCTATATGAATATATAACAACATACCTGTACACATTATTCTTATTTTGAACTGAACATACTCTTACTCCTGAAAGTATAGAGCTTCTTAGAGAAGCATAAAATACCGCGTATATAGTTTGACCAATCCGTGATCTGGGTCTACAACATCTCAAGGTGAGCACGAGATTATAAATTTGGATGAAATGGCTTAAAAAGGGACCATTTATGAACATGGGAAACACGTTTTCGATGTTGTATAATAAATCTTTTACTATTTGTATTCAAAAGGAATCACCCTTGGACCTGAATTTTTCCACGGAAAGCTTGAAGCACTTTGTCATATGGTTGCGACAGTGTGTGTTATGAGTTGTGCAGGTTCCATGATAACACTTGCATCAGTCGCTCTAAATAGGTAAGTATCACTACAAAAATGATCTGGGAATTGGTAAGCATAAAATTTTTTATTGTGTGCATAATGAAAGGAAAAATAAAGTTATCTTCTTTTTTGTTTAATGTATTATATTGTGCAATCGTATTAAATTGAGAATGGAAATGGGGAATGTGTCAAAGCGACAACAACCCGACCATAGAACAAACAGCAGAAGGTCATCAATAGGTCTTGAATGCAGCGATAAATTCCCTATGATCTGTTTTCATTCTTTTGTATAGTTAATTGGGTTAAGAGCAAACCACAATTGTCTTCGATTGTTTCAATAATGTTATGAATTTCTAATCATGAAACTTGAATTGTTACTATATATACCTAACAAAAAGCATACAAATACAATAATTCATTTTTCAAATTCAGAATTATAACTTAATAACCATAATGATTGCTCCATATTTTCGTTAGTCTTCATTATTTTTTCCAAAACTAAAAAGGTGTATAAAACAAAACAAGAACACTAAACTCCAAGTTAAAATCAAACATTTAATACCGACAAAATCAAACATAATCAATCAATGGAACGAGCAAAAACAAAATATTCCTGTCTTGGTACAGGCATTTTCGATATTTGATCATGTTAATTTGGTATTGTTCTATTTAAAAAAGAATTAAATGGCCATTATCGTTTTAAGCTGAATATTTTTTTGGGGTTAAATTATGAACCAGGAAACATATTAATATAAATTATATATTTACAGATACATTTTCGTGTGTAAAAATATGAAGTATCATTCCTTTTATTCGAAGAAAAAGATTGCGGTATACATTGTTTTCATATGGTTGCTGGTCAGTTTGATTGATTTACCCAACTACCTCAGATGGGGCGGTCATACGTTCGACTATAAAACAATGAGCTGCGTCTTTGATAGAAACTTTCTACCATATACTATGTTTCTCAGCACCCTTATTTATTGGATTCCGCTATCTCTTGTTTTCTTCTGCTATATTTCGATCTACCTTTATGTTCGGAGGCATCGAAAGGCGTTTCAAAAACAAATGAACAAATCTGAATCGATTAATGAAGATATTATTTTAGCCAGGCATCAGCAAGACATCCGAATGATACGGACATTTGTTCTGGTAGTTATTATTTTCATACTTTGCTGGGTTCCTTACTTCGTCCTCGTTCTCTTCGATAGAGATGAAAACGTATCGAAAGCCGTCTATGCTTTCTCACTTGGTGTTGGCCATTGCAACAGTTCCGTCAACAGCATACTATATGGAGCAACCAATAAAAGATTCCGCAAAGGTTATAAAATATTCACTGTCAATTATTGTTGTATGTGCTTCAGCAGGAAAACTTCGAAAGAAACGGCGAAAAATTTGTGGTATATCAGCAAATCAAGTTCAATTTACGATGAAGACAAACCAGCCACACAGACTTCGTCTTTGTCAAGTCAGGAGATTCCAATAGACCAAAAGCAAAGAATTTAACAAAGACAACAATAAACCAGAAAAAAAAAGAACTTTGAAATGGTAGAGATATGATCGATGGTTAATGTTTGTTTGTACATAATGTGTTTATCATTTGTATGTCTTTCTTGCGCTTTAACGTATGTCTATCCTTTTAATCAAGGGATTGACATATAAATATTTGTAAAATTCATTAAGATACAAAATAAGATAAAACTGATATTAAATTGGTGATTTACAACTATTCGAAATATATTTAAATACGATTGATAAACTATTAGATACGTTCACTTTATTTAATTCTTTTGCACATAATTTCATATTTAAGTTATATGTTTACGCATAATTGTTTATTCGTTGTGAGATTAGTTAACGTATATTTGCCTGCTGTTTGTTCGTTCATTTGCCTATGTTGTCCTATTATTGTTATATAATTTATTCTCTCGCAGGTTTTATGATCTCTTAAATAGTTACATGCACCATTGCTTGGAAAGGGAATTATTTTCATTCCTGAAATTAGAAATATTGTAGTTATTGTTTAATTTGTACTTCTATAGACTTGAGACGATTTAGACGTCGAGAAGTCTTTGTCATTTTATTATACCTCAGATATCATTTTCTATATGAAATAAGGAAACATTATTTTCACTATTGTTCAAGTGTTGAACAATTGGACCGGTCAATAGTTTCCAACTATTTGACCGCAAGCGTCATTGTTTTTCGCGGAATTTCAAATGCAGCTACGGGATTGGAGGATTTTGAAAATACCACAGGTGTGCCTACTGTATCTAGGGTTGACGTTAGTATATACTTATTGACTGGGTATGAGTGGAATAGTAAGTTTATAGTCCCGAGGAGCAACTATTGTCCTGATGCATAGCCGAGAGCAATAGTTGTATCCGAGTGACATTAAACTTACTATTTCACGAATATCCAGTCAGTAAGAGTTGTATTGCATCGAAAAAGACTCGGACAATAAATGGCGGTGATAAATCAACTATCGCAGGAAGAAACCAAACCATAACGTTCACTTCATAGATATTATCAAATGCTTAGGCTACGTCTTGCACTGACGTCAACCCTATATTAGATACAATAGGTAAAACACGACGTTGTTACTCCAGCGTTATAATCAAAATCCTCCAATCTCGTAGCTGCATTTAAAATTCCGCGAAATATAATGACGCTTGCGGTCAAATAGTTTTACCCAGGTCCAATAGTTGGAAATTTTGACCGGTCCAATAGTTCAAATCTTGTAATTTGCAAAATAGTGAAAATATTGTGTACTTATTTATATAGAAAAATGATAACTGAGGTATAATAATGCAGGATGTTGCCTCAGCATTTTAGAATATTTATGAAGTAAACGTTAAAAAGTATGGCTGGGTTTTTGCTTTTTATATAACGCTTGTTGCTTTTTCTCTGGCATTTATTGTCTGTTGTCTTTTTTTATATAATAAAACACTTACTGATTCAATGGCTATCATGGAATAGTAAGTTTATTGTCCCCTTGCTTATAACTAGTGCCTTCGGCTACGTCCTCAGGGCAATAGTTGCACCTTGGGGACAATAAACTTACTATTCCACTCATACCCAGTAAATAAGTATACAATGTAATTTTCCAACTATGAACGCTCCTCCGGATTTTGGCATGACAAGATAGATCAACACCAAGGATGCAACTATGTTTTAAGTTGTCTATATGCATTTTTAGCTCACCTGGCCCGAACGGCCAAGTGTGCTTTTCTCATTACTTTGCGTCCGGAGTCCGTCGTCGTTAACTTTTACATAAATCTTCTCCTCTAAAACTGCTAGGCCAAATTATACCAAAGTTTGCCAAAATCATCATTGGGGTATCTAGTTTAAAAAAATGTGTCCGGTGACCCAGCCAACCAACCAAGATGGTCGCCATGGCTAAATATAGAACATAGGGGTAAAATGTAGATTTTGGCTTTTATCTCTGAGACCAAAGCATTTAGAGCAAATTTGACATGGATGTAAAACTGTTTATCAGGTCAAGATCTATCTGCTCTGAAATTTTCAGATGAATCGGAGAAAGGAAATTTTGCCATTTTTGGTTATTATCTTGAATATCATTATAGATAGAGGTAAACCGTGAACAGCAATAATGTTCAGTAAAGTTAGATCTACAAATAAGTCAACATGATCAAAATGGTCAGTTGACCCCTTAAGGAGTTATTGCCCTTTATAGTCAATTTTCAACAATTTTTCGTAAATTTTTGTAATCTTTTACAAAAATCTTCTCTGAAACTACTAAGTCAAATTTTAACAATTAACAAAACTTGTCCACAATCATCATTAGGGTATGTAGTTTAAAAAATGTATCCGTTGACCCGGCCAGCCAACCAAGATGATCCATGGCTATAAATAGAACTTACGGGTAAAATGTAGATTTTGGCTTATAACTCTGAAACTAAAGCATTTAGAGCAAATCTGACAGGGTTAGAATTATTTATCAAGTCAAGATCTATCTGCACTGAAATTTTTAGATGAATCGGACAACCCGTTGTTGGGTTGCTACCCCTTTATTGGTAATTTTAAGGAAATTTTGCCGTTTTTGGTTATTATCTTGAATATTATTATTGATAGAGATAAACTGTAAACAGCAATAATGTTCAGAAAAGTAAGATCTACAAATAAGTCACCATGCGACCAAAATTGTTAGTTGATCCATTAAGGAGTTATTGCCCTTTATAGTCTATTTTTAACCATTTTTCTAAAATTTTAGCATTCTTTTAAAAGATCTTCTCCTCTGAAACTTCTGGGCCAAATTTAACCAAACTTGGTCACAGTCATCATTATTAGGGTATTTAGTTTTAAAAATAAGTGGCGTGACCCTGTCAACCAACCAAGATGGCCGCCATGGCAAAAATAGTACATAGGGGCGAAATGTAGATTTTGGCTTATATCTCTGAAACCAAAGCATTTAGACATGATGGGATTAAATTGTTTATCAGGTCAAGATCTATCTGCTCTGAAATTTTCAGACAAAACAGATAACCCGTTGCTGCCCCAGTAATTTTAAGGAAATTTTGCAGTTTTTGGTTATTATCTTGAATATTATTATAGATAGAGATAAACTGTAAACAGCAATAATGTTCAGGAAAGTAGGATCTACAAATAAGTCGACATGACCAAAATGGTCAGTTTACCCCTTTAGGAGTTATTGCCCTTTATAGTCATTTTTTAACAATTTTTGTAAATCTTTAGAAAATACTTTCCACTGTAATTACTGGGCCAAGTTCGTTATAGATAGAGATAATTGTAGCATCAAGAATGTTCAGTAAAGTAAGATCTACACACACATCACGATCACCAATTACAAAACACAATTTTGTCATGAATTTATATCTGTCCATTGATTAATATGCACATAGACCAAGGTGAGCGACACAGGCTCTTGAGAGCCTCTAGTTTAACGTACCAAAAGATGACATAAGTGATTAAGAACAGCCAGTATCCCATAAAAGTTTCTTCTTTCAAAGGACGTACGTAGGCTTAATACGTATAGACCAAATAGACATAATTTTTGTGTCATTTGGTCTCTTGTAAAAGTTGTCTCATTGGCAATCGTACCATATCTTCTTTTTATGCCCCACCTACGATAGTAGATAGGCATTATGTGTTCTTGTCGGTGCGTCCGTTTGTCCGTTCGTTCATCCGTCCGTCCTCTCGTCTGTCTGTCCTGCTTCAGGTTAAAGTTTTTGGTCAAGGTAGTTTTTGATGAAGTTGAAGTCCACATGTTCCCTATCATATAATCTTTCTATTTCAAATGCCAAATTTGATTTTTGATCCCAATTTCACGGTCCATTGAACATAGAAAATAAAAGTGCGAGTGGGGCATCCGTGTACTATGGACACATTCTCGTTTATATATATACATGTATATATAGCATGGTAACTTAACTTGTTGTTTACTGATATTGCATTTGTGATTAACCATATAACTGACTAACCTGTTAGAGAACAAAATACAAAACCAAAAATTGTAAATATCATCATAATGTATGTTACTTGATGTATCGGTATCTTTTACAAATAAAGATTACAAATTCTACTGACCTTTTTATATCAAAAATGTTCTTGAATCTACAAAAAGGCGAATTACTTACGATTTCTGTGGTCGGTATTTTAAACGGTCCATAATGTAAATAATTTGTGTCAATTCATGTCGTGTTTATTAAAGTTGTCAGTCGATAGCTCTTCGAAATATAATACCAAATGTGGTCTTTTGTATTCTGTCAATAAGGAGGACGGGTGCAGCTGGTTATACCATTAGGCATAAAAATCCATAAGCAAATGTATTATCTCATTTGTTGGAATAACGGTTTCAATATGGACATTTCGTCAAATGAATGTCCCTTCAATAATACTCGAGACCAAAAACCTGAACATGCATAAACTAATAGAAAGGTTGAGGTGCTGATAAAACAGGTAAAGTCTAACAGTACAGCCATAACAAGACAAGGAATCCGAGCTTTACAATAGTAATTTGCATCAAAGGAACACAAAAAAGCATAAAGACAATGCACATTAGCAAAAAATGAAAGACAAGAATACCAAATTATGATAGAACAACGGCAGGATGTATAAGTACAGAGCCACGTAATATGTACAAAAAAATAACACCACAATAAGCATAAAGGCAAAGCACATAAGCAATAATGACAGACAATAATACAAATATGAGCATAGAACAATCACACAACAACGGGGAAAATAAGTACAGTCACGTCTAATGGAAATCACCAAAAACGAAACAGTAAAAGTAATATTTATAAAGACAAATAAAACAATAATGTAACACGTTACTAAGACGATAAACCATGTCAGTACCCAGAATGTATACTTCAAGACCATGGTGTATTATATGTGAAGGTGATACCGAATATTTATCAAGAGGGTCTTGGTACCTTCCGACGAAATTTCTTTAGACAAGGGACAAAACTTTTTTGAAATACATTCTAAAGATTGATTTGTTTTATTTTTTATAAGTCAGGATATAACAATCAAACAAAAAAGGCTATAAATATTTATGTATACAAATTAAAGTGTTCACGTTATAAAGATTCCTCATCAAAATCATGAAATTATTCGGATCTAATTGAATTTTCAACAATGCTTTTATTCTTCTTTTTTTTGTACGAGTCAAGAGTTTCTTCTACCTATGTCGGCTTGTTGTCTCTTTCACAATTTTTTTTTAATTTTTACTAGTCGAAAACAAGAATATCAAAGAAGCCAGATCTTTTTATTTCACATTCAGATATATTGATGATATTCTTTCCATTAATATGTTTTCTGCTTGGTCGGTTTGTGGTCTCTTTGACATATTCCATGTTACCATTTTCAATTTTTCTTGCAAAAAAACAAGATCAATGAAGCAAGATCATTTAATTTCAAATTCAGATATTAATGATATTCTCTCCCTCAACAATCCGAACTTTTCTGATTGGGTTCCATTTATATATATCCCCCAAAACTAGAAAATGAAGAAACAACAGACACGGCATCCTCTGTCTCATTTTTATACGTATACCTCGAATGTGAGATACGAGGTCGCCTCAGTAACGAAATCTATCACAAACGAGAAGATTGTAATTTTGAAGTAATCCACATTTTAGTAGCAATAAACCAACTTCACCTGGATATGGGTTATACATTTTTAAACTCATTCGGTATTCAAGAGCTTTAAACTGCTTTTCAGACTGTATAAACGTCACCTTTTTCCGGTAAAAAAAAGTTGACGAATCTAGGTTAATATGTCAAAGAACGTCTCGTCCTTTTCCTAAATAGTGATACCAAGATACAAATCTCTGTACCAAATCAGGAATATGACAGTTGTTATATATTCGTTTGGTGTGTTTGAGCTTTGGAATTTTCAATTTCATTAGGGACTTTCCGTGATGATTTTTCCTCGTAGTTCGGTATTTTTGTTATTTTACCTTTTTAAACTGAAAGAAGTTTCAAAGTTCCGGAGCACCTGCAGCTGAGATCACCCCTAGTTTTTGGTGGGGTTCGTGTTGTTTATTCTTTAGTTTTCTATGTTGTGTCATGTGTACTATTGTTTTTCTGTTTGTCTTTTTCATTTTAGCCATGGCGTTGTCAGTTTGTTTTAGATTTATGAGTTTGACTGTCCCTTTGGTATCTCTCGTCCCTCTTTTAGAGTATATGGTCTTTGGTCGTAAAATAATTTAAATCCACACAAAATAACAACAAATATAAAATGTTGGATTTCGACATTATCTCTCAATCATAAATAAGCTTTCTTAAATTCTATAAAGATTTGAGAAAGGAATTTGATGTCTACAACACCTGATATCGTGACTGAAAATAAGTCAAAGGATGTTATAAAAAGTAATATCTGTCTGACTATTTGTAATTGTTTACTGCAAGACATACTAAACCAACGTCAATACTATAAGGAAAAATGAAGAAAAAAATATATAAAAATTTGGTATAGACATTTTCTCGTAATAATGAAAAATCTATATGAAATTCTCTGAAGGTATGACCAAGTAATTTGTTTTTAAAAAAATCTTCAGCTCCGGAATAAAACCTTTTGTCACCTGCAAAACCTTTTATCAGTACAATAAGGGAAATGACATAGAGATATCTTAAAACTTTTACTCTGTTATATCGTTAGATCCAGATCAAGCTTCTGTTTCGTTTTCACAATATTCCATGAATACTTGAAAACTTAAAAAAAAAAAAACCACAGAGAAATGAAAAAGAATCTAATATTACTCGCGTTGTATATCTGTATGTTAAATCAGTACTTTCCGGAACTGTATTGCCTTATCCATGCTTGTTGTGATTGTTCCATGTATCAGCCTCTTTTGGCGTTTGAATCCAAAGTAAAAGGATCATAAATTGAAAGCTCATAGTTTTATTTACATCATACTTGTCTTTAGTCCCCTAAAATCGAAACAATTGGTACCTGATTAGACAAAATGAACATATGAACTATGACTCTCCACGTTATAATATATATGTGAGGGCAGAACATGGCTATCGATGTGTACTTAGGAAAAGACCCTAGAGGTACTGGTTAGAAGTTTAAGTTTAAACAAGCAGGGCCGTATATTATTGATCGAATAGACAATCCTCATTTTTATTCATTAATCTATTAATGGACCCAAATGCAAACAAAACTATTTTACAACCAGTTCACACTAAGTGTTTTCAGTTACAAAACGCAATATAGATCGAAGAACATCAGTTAGGATCAAAGGCATGTTTGTTTTCTTTTCGTTCTTTTGTATGAGAAGTTCTA
The DNA here is from genome assembly GCF_963676685.1 of Mytilus edulis. Classification (NCBI taxonomy): domain Eukaryota; kingdom Metazoa; phylum Mollusca; class Bivalvia; order Mytilida; family Mytilidae; genus Mytilus; species Mytilus edulis. The sequence goes on along the minus strand of NC_092345.1, from coordinate 69,061,985 downwards.
GCGTTGTCAGTTTTTATGGATTCCCCTCTGTTTGAATTTACCTTCGAGTTCGGTATTTTTATTATACTTTTTATCATACAATAACCGTCTGTCCAAATTTCATAAATTTTTTTGAAAGATTGACAAAGTTATTGATGAGACGGTAACAATTGACTTATATTGTTGTACGTCAATTTTTATGTAGCGCGTGCATATAGTTTGATGTTTACGAGAAAATACAGAGGGGTTGGAGGCGATCTAGTATAAATTGTATTGAAATTTTATTTTTCCCAGTAGAAAATATTTACCATTGTAGTAAAAGGTTATATAGTAAAGAAAACATTTAATGTATTATTGTTATTAGATATCAATACTAGGATTGAATAAACAACATGGAATAAATACAATATTTACCGAACGTATGTTAACACATCGACAATGACAGTTTCGTCCACTCAAAAAAAAAACAGATCAGCGACAACGACCAGTGTAACGAGTTAACAGAGTAACGAATACAACTTTATTCGACTGAACAAAAAAAGAGCGAGACCGGGTGCGTCAACATGCCAATCCACACTAATACTTTCTATATATATCAAGTTAAAAGAATATATATTAAGAACAGCCAGTATCCCAAAAGTTTCTTCTTACAAAGGACGTACATAGGCTTAATACGTATAGACCAAATAGACATAATTTCTGTGTCATTTAGTCTCTTGTAAAAGTTGTCTCATTGGCAATCGTACCATATCTTCTTTTTATGCCCCACCTACGATAGTAGATAGGCATTATGTGTTCTTGTCGGTGCGTCCGTTTGTCCGTTCGTTCATCCGTCCGTCCTCTCGTCTGTCTGTCCTGCATCAGGTGAAAGTTTTTGGTCAAGGTAGTTTTTGATGAAGTTGAAGTCCACATGTTCCCTATCATATGATCTTTCTAATTCAAATGCCAAATTTGATGTTTGATCCCAATTTCACGGTCCATTGAACATAGAAAATAAAAGTGCGAGTGGGGCATCCGTGTACTATGGACACATTCTTGTTTATATATATACATGTATATATAGCATGGTAACTTAACTTGTTGTTTACTGATATTGCATTTGTGATTAACCATATAACTGACTAACCTGTTAGAGAACAAAATACAAAACCAAAAATTGTAAATATCATCATAATGTATGTTACTTGATGTATCGGTTTCTTTTACAAATAAAGATTACAAATTCTACTGACCTTTTTATATCAAAAGTGTTCTTGAATCTACAAAAAGGCGAATTACTTACGATTTCTGTGGTCGGTATTTTAAACGGTCCATAATGTAAATAATTTGTGTCAATTCATGTCGTGTTTATTAAAGTTGTCAGTCGATAGCTCTTCGAAATATAATACCAAATGTGGTCTTTTGTATTCTGTCAATAAGGAGGACGGGTGCAGCTGGTTATACCATTAGGCATAAAAATCCATAAGCAAATGTATTATCTCATTTGATTGAATAACGGTTTCAATATGGACATTTCGTCAAATGAATGTCCCTTCAATAATACTCGAGACCAAAAACCTGAACATGCTTAAACTAATAGAAAGGTTGAGGTGCTGATAAAACAGGTAAAGTCTAACAGTACAGCCATAACAAGACAAGGAATCCGAGCTTTACAATAGTAATTTGTATCAAAGGAACACAAAAAAGCATAAAGACAATGCACATTAGCAAAAAATGAAAGACAAGAATACCAAATTATGATAGAACAACGGCAGGATGTATAAGTACAGAGCCACGTAATATGTACAAAATAATAACACCACAATAAGCATAAAGGCAAAGCACATAAGCAATAATGACAGACAATAATACAAATATGAGCATAGAACAATCACACAACAACGGGGAAAATAAGTACAGTCACGTCTAATGGAAATCACCAAAAACGAAACAGTAAAAGTAATATTTATAAAGACAAATAAAACAATAATGTAACACGTTACTAAGACGATAAACCATGTCAGTACCCAGAATGTATACTTCAAGACCATGGTGTATTATATGTGAAGGTGATACCGAATATTTATCAAGAGGGTCTTGGTACCTTCCGACGAAATTTCTTTAGACAAGGGACAAAACTTTTTTGAAATACATTCTAAAGATTGATTTGTTTTATTTTTTATAAGTCAGGATATAACAATCAAACAAAAAAGGCTATAAATATTTATGTATACAAATTAAAGTGTTCACGTTATAAAGATTCCTCATCAAAATCATGAAATTATTCGGATCTAATTGAATTTTCAACAATGCTTTTATTCTTCTTTTTTTGTACGAGTCAAGAGTTTCTTCTACCTATGTCGGCTTGTTGTCTCTTTCACAATTTTTTTTAATTTTTACTAGTCGAAAACAAGAATATCAAAGAAGCCAGATCTTTTTATTTCACATTCAGATATATTGATGATATTCTTTCCATTAATATGTTTTCTGCTTGGTCGGTTTGTGGTCTCTTTGACATATTCCATGTTACCATTTTCAATTTTTCTTGCAAAAAAACAAGATCAATGAAGCAAGATCATTTAATTTCAAATGCAGATATTAATGATATTCTCTCCCTCAACAATCCGAACTTTTCTGATTGGGTTCCATTTATATATATCCCCCAAAACTAGAAAATGAAGAAACAACAGACACGGCATCCTCTGTCTCATTTTTATACGTATACCTCGAATGTGAGATACGAGGTCGCCTCAGTAACGAAATCTATCACAAACGAGAAGATTGTAATTTTGAAGTAATCAATTTCCCACATTTTAGTAGCAATAAACCAACTTCACCTGGATATGGGTTATACATTTTTAAACTCATTCGGTATTCAAGAGCTTTAAACTGCTTTTCAGACTGTATAAACGTCACCTTTTTCCGGTAAAAAAAAGTTGACGAATCTAGGTTAATATGTCAAAGAACGTCTCGTCCTTTTCCTAAAAAGTGATACCTAGATACAAATCCCTGTACCAAATCAGGAATATGACAGTTGTTATATATTCGTTTGGTGTGTTTGAGCTTTGGAATTTTCAATTTCATTAGGGACTTTCCGTGATGATTTTTCCTCGTAGTTCGGTATTTTTGTTATTTTACCTTTTTAAACTGAAAGAAGTTTCAAAGTTCCGGAGCACCTGAGATCACCCCTAGTTTTTGGTGGGGTTCGTGTTGTTTATTCTTTAGTTTTCTATGTTGTGTCATGTGTACTATTGTTTTTCTGTTTGTCTTTTTCATTTTAGCCATGGCGGTGTCAGTTTGTTTTAGATTGATGAGTTTGACTGTCCCTTTGGTATCTCTCGTCCCTCTTTTAGAGTATATGGTCTTTGGTCGTAAAATAATTTAAATCCACACAAAATAACAACAAATATAAAATGTTGGATTTCGACATTATCTCTCAATCATAAATAAGTTTTCTTAAATTCTATAAAGATTTGAGAAAGGAATTTGATGTCTACAACACCTGATATCGTGACTGAAAATAAGTCAAAGGATGTTATAAAAAGTAATATCTGTCTGACTATTTGTAATTGTTTACTGCAAGACATACTAAACCAACGTCAATACTATAAGGAAAAATGAAGAAAAAAATATATAAAAATTTGGTATAGACATTTTCTCGTAATAATGAAAAATCTATATGAAATTCTCTGAAGGTATGACCAAGTAATTTGTTTTTAAAAAAATCTTCAGCTCCGGAATAAAACCTTTTGTCACCTGCAAAACCTTTTATCAGTACAATAAGGGAAATGACATAGAGATATCTTAAAACTTTTACTTGGTTATATCGTTAGATCCAGATCAAGCTTCTGTTTCGTTTTCACAATATTCCATGAATACTTGAAAACTTAAAAAAAAAAAACCACAGAGAAATGAAAAAGAATCTAATATTACTCGCGTTGTATATCTGTATGTTAAATCAGTACTTTCCGGAACTGTATTGCCTTATCCATGCTTGTTGTGATTGTTCCATGTATCAGCCTCTTTTGGCGTTTGAATCCAAAGTAAAAGGATCATAAATTGAAAGCTCATAGTTTTATTTACATCATACTTGTCTTTAGTCCCCTAAAATCGAAACAATTGGTACCTGATTAGACAAAATGAACATATGAACTATGACTCTCCACGTTATAATATATATGTGAGGGCAGAACATGGCTATCGATGTGTACTTAGGAAAAGACCCTAGAGGTACTGGTTAGAAGTTTAAGCTTAAACAAGCAGGACCGTATATTATTGATCGAATAGACAATCCTCATCTTTATTCATTAATCTATTAATGGACCCAAATACAAACAAAACTATTTTACAACCAGTTCACACTAAGTGTTTTCAGTTACAAAACGCAATATAGATCGAAGAACATCAGTTAGGATCAAAGGCATGTTTGTTTTCTTTTCGTTCTTTTGTATGAGAAGTTCTAGCGTTGTCAGTTTTTATGGATTCCCCTCTGTTTGAATTTACCTTCGAGTTCGGTATTTTTATTATACTTTTTATCATACAATAACCGTCTGTCCAAATTTCATAAATTTTTTTGAAAGATTGACAAAGTTATTGATGAGTCGGTAACAATTGACTTATATTGTTGTACGTCAATTTTTATGTAGCGCGTGCATATAGTTTGATGTTTACGAGAAAATACAGAGGGGTTGGAGGCGATCTAGTATAAATTGTATTGAAATTTTATTTTTCCCAGTATAAAATATTTACCATTGTAGTAAAAGGTTATATAGTAAAGAAAACATTTAATGTATTATTGTTATTAGATATCAATACTAGGATTGAATAAACAACATGGAATAAATACAATATTTACCGAACGTATGTTAACACATCGACAATGACAGTTTCGTCCACTCAAAAAAACAGATCAGCGACAACGACCAGTGTAACGAGTTAACAGAGTAACGAATACAACTTTTTTCGACTGAACAAAAAAAGAGCGAGAACGGGTGCATCAACATGCCAATCCACACTAATACTTTCTATATATATCAAGTTAAAAGAATATATATATATCTCATATAAACACATACATTTGATGCAGATAAGACCGCGATCATATATTATATCATCATTATGACATAAAAAATAGATTGATTTTAAATATTATATATCTAACTATTGTAGTTATACTGTTTGGTTTGATACATATTTTGATATGAGCGTCACTGAGGAGTCTTATGTAGACGAAACGCGCGTCTGGCGTACTAAATTATAATCCTGGTACCTTTGATAACTATTGTAGATATATCATCCTTTCTTTCATCATCATATTTTTAAATCGTTATATTACACGCAGTTTCAACATGTTTTAGGAAATTGTCGTACAAGTGGGAGGTTTAGCTAGCGATAAAACCAGGTTAAACACACAATTGTTTTTTTTGAAAATACCTGCACTATCACTTTCTAGCAAAGTTTTTTTTTATATAACATATGTTTAAAAAACCCTGTCCAAAGAATTAATCATAGTTAGACCAAAGTTGAACCCGTCATCTCCCACTTTTCAAATTACAAATATGACTCACAAAAAAATCTTAAGAACTTCGATTTCTGGATACTTTTGAATCTCGGTCTTTTTCTGAAATTAGTTCTAGCAAAACTTTTGATGTTTTAACCCTCTATACCATCTTTCCCCATGTGATTTTTTTTAAAATACTTTGAATGACAAAATTATTCTATATTTATTCCAGTGTGACGTTAACATTTTCTGACGTCAAACACGCGAAGCAATGAATGTGGTTTTTAAATTTGATAGATGCTTTTTGTGCTTTTTTGTTATATATATTTTTTTTTTGAGATTGCGACACAGTGATAACTGCTGTATCCATTTTTTTTGACTATTTTACTTATTATGTCTGTTTTGTTGTGAATATAATGGAATTTGATGCGTCTGTCATACAAATGAGAGGTTGAGGGCTATAAAACCAGGTTCAATCTACAAATTTCTACATTTGAAAATCCATGTACCAAGTCAGGAACATGACAGTTGTTGTCCATTCGTTTGATGTGTTTTATCATTTGATTTTGCCATTTGTTTAGGGACTTTCCGTTTTGAATTTTCCTCGGAGTTCAGTATTTTTGTGATTTTACTTTTCACAAAATTCTTCAAAACTGAAATTTACTTTTACTTCTACATCTCAGCCTTTGCGCCTATTTGCATTGTAATCGCAAAAACGATTTTTTTATTTGCGTCACGAACCATATTTCATCCTCTCCAAAATAATGCATTTCAAAATTGTAATGGCTTTAATAGACGAAAGTCTGAGAATTAATCAAGTTTGAATTCATATTCTTTCTTAATTTTCAAAATATTCATTAAAGAAGCATATCATGTTGATATCATTTTCTAAAACGAGTGTTATTTCAAATTTAATTTATGTTACTGATTGTTTGACACATCGTTCCCTAGAGACTATGGCCCTTTTAGTAGCCAAGTAATTTCGGTAACGGTATGATCTAAATGCATTGATTGCATTTGACAATGCACATTGCACAAAAAAACCACACGAACAATTCCTAAAGACATAACTACTTTAAACAAACGAATGAAAGAACGATTTTAATGAGACAGCAGTGCGACAACTCAGTAGACTAGAAAGATTTAGTAAGTTCATTATAAAGTGATCAACGATAGATAGGTATCAAATACTATAATAATTCTAGACCGGGTAACTTTTCTATGGGCTGAAATAAAACTTCCAATTAACTTATCATTGGATTTTTGGGTGAAAATCCGAGTAAATTATTTAAGCTATCATCTATTTATAAGGAAGGCAGTTAAAGTCATATTCAGTAATGGTAATGTCAGGATCTAGACATCATATGTATTATCTTATTGATGACAGGTATGACATTACAGGGCTAGGGATATCGGACAGAAACAATATATGAAATTCCATACCGGTATTAAATATCTAGTACAAGTCTTTAAAGGTAATATAAGACTTACATCAACGATTATGTATAATATGTGACGATGTAATTAATTCTCGAGTATGCTTGCTGCAACACATTTAGCGACAACTTTATCGTAATTGCGATTTGTTAAGTGGTGAGTTTAGTCAATTTGTCGCCATCGTCTTGTTTTATATATGTTTTTGAAAAGAATCAAAATTATCTTTTTATGTTTAATTACCACAATAAAACATGCCCTGGTATATCGCCATCCACTTCATATTGAATGACAATACTTAAGAATGAGAAGATAGAAGAAAGTAATATTTTGTCGTAGCATTTGTATTGAATAGATATATTTAAACTGGATCAGATTTGATTTCTCATAGAAGATCCTGAAACATGTACGAAGCAGAACTTCTTTTCTTTGAAGAATCCTTAATTTTTAAATAATTCAGATGAATTGATACTTTTTTATATTAATAATTGTTTGGTGTGTTATATGTCGATCACTATATATTGAAATCGTAATTAACGAATTAGCTATCTATTGTATTTTTTTTTTAAATAAAATACGCCGCCACGAAAACTGCACATCAAGAGCAAATACACCTTACAGCAATTTCAGATTAGACAAGAGAATTCATACACAATTTCAGCATAGAACACACCTTCTCCGCGTCAGGACATTTCTAAACATATGGAGGTTTAACAGAATGTTAGCTTTTAAGCCGAAACAGGCTAGTACAAGCATTCTTTGATTTTTATTACAACTTAAAAACTTGATTTAGGCTTTACACATTTACTCTTACTGGATTTGAAAAGTTCGGGTATCATTGTTTATTCCCTTGTAACGATCATTACAGTAGCCTTTCGCAATAAGACTCGTCAGTGACGCTCAGATCAAAGTAGTTAAAAAGCCAAACAAGTTCAAAATTGAAGAGCATTCATGACCCAAAATTCCAAAACGTTGTGCCAAATACGGCTAAGGTAATCTATTCATGGGATAAGAAAATCCTTAGTTTTTCGAAAAATTCAAAGTTTTGTAACAGGAAATTTATAAAAATTACCATATAACTGATATTCATGTCAACACCGAAGTGCTGACTACTGAGCTGGATATACCCTCGGGAGACGAAACGTCCACCAGCAGTGGCATCGATCCAGTGTTGTAAATATTTATCAAAGATGGTAGAATTATAATTTAATACGCCAAACGGGCGTTTCGTTTACATAAGACTCATAAGCGACGCTCGGATCAAAATGGTTATAGAGCCAAACAATTACAAAGTTGAAGAGCATTGAGGACCCGAAATTCCCAAAAGTTGTACCAAATACGGCTAAGGTAATCTATTCCTGGGATAAGAAAAATCTTAGTTTTTCGAAAAATGCAAAGATTTGTAACAGGAAATTTATAAAAATGACAGTATAACTGATATTTATGTCAACATCGAAGTGTGGGCTGGCGATACCCTCGGGTTAAAACCAGGTTCAATCCACCATTTTCTACATAAGGAAATGTCTGTGCCAAGGCAGGAATTTGACAGTTGTTGTCCATTCCTTTGATGTGTTTTATCTTTTGATTTTTCCTCGAGTTCAGTATTTTTGTGATTTTACTTTTTTTTCTGCTACACATATATCTTTCTCGCTTCTACAACCCTAAGACTATTTCAATTGTGAAAGTTTATCCCCTGAAACTAACATGTCTGATTAATTGGTACTGGCTTTCCCTTTTTTGAAACTTATTTTGAAACACAGAAAAATATGATATCTAAGATCCAGCTTGGGGTCTTCTATATTTAATGAACAACACATCTGTGGACTGACGTTTTTTTGTTTTGGATATTAACGGTTCATTGCCAGCTCATCTGTATGTTGTGCAAAAGAAGTGGCCTTTTATAGATTAACCGCAGTGAAAGTGTGACAATACAGAACTAGTGTAACACTATTTACTCATTAAGAAGTATTACAATATGTTGATTCTTAATAACTCCAAAGAAATTCTTTAATTTTTTAAATCTCGGTAATTTTCTGAAATAAATTCTTTCAAAACCTTTGATTTTGCACCCTTTACACTACCATAACACATGAAAAATTTAAAGCCACTCTCAAAGAAACCAACCACAAAAGTTGTCATCCATAAAAACGTTACCATATACTATCAATGTATTGTTTTGATATATAATTTTCCTTAATTTGTTTAAAATGAGCTTGAATACAAAACATGCTACGTTCTATATATAGAGAACTTATTCATTGAAAGGTTAACTCCTATCCTATTGTCTGTCGATGTTTTTATTTTGGTATTGCATAAGTCACGTCTTTCTAGACTGTCAATGACGTCAAATCCCTGGGATGCGTTTTAGTTGATTCTAGTCTATGGTGCAAGCTTATTTTTAGCATGTAGGGAAAAATCATGGAAAAAAAGTCACGGAAAGAAAGTCACCGGAAAAAATATCACATTATAAAAGTCACAATATATATATGTTGTATGAACATTGTCATAAGGTCTGCACATATATATATATAGGGAACAATAAGTCACAATATATTTTTTGTGTATAATAATGGTCATAAAGTCCCATATAATATATATATATATATAGAACGAAATTCATAACAGTGTGGTCGACAGTAAAACGTTTATTAGTAATTGTACTGAAAAGTTTACCTTTAACTTGTTTGTCGTGGGCGATGATTTTATGCTCACTCAGTCTATCGGAGGCCTTCAAGTGGGGATTTAAATAATCATTTGTTACACATTTTGATACATAAAATAAAACTTTCTTTTCACATATCATTTAAGGAATTTATTTTAAATAATTGTTATACCATCACTTACAACAGTTTCACTTTTAAGAATATTAATGTCCAGAGCTGATATCAATAAATAATAATAATAAAAAAAAGTTTATTCGTGGTAAAAAAAACAAAAAAACTTTTAATTTAATAGGGACCCGCGTTATTTCAGAAAATATCTTATTGATTAAGAGAACAAAAACTTCTACGTTGTGATCATTTAAGAGTGGCCTTCTATTTATTCAATGCTAACCATGTGGGCTTTGTTTTTTTTTATATATACCATAAATCGATTCGTTCATTCAGATATTTGTCAGTTTGCCTTGGCTCTTCAAGTCCAACACACAACTTCTCACGAAATTGGTATTTTTCTTACAAAAATTACATCCATGTGATGTATTCTTTTCATGGAGAATGAATGTTGCACCTTATTTTATTTGTTATCGGTTTTTTTTTGTGTGTATCATTGACGTATAAGACAACCTGAATCTTCTTTATTCAAATTTAAAACATACGAGATGGCAATTATGACACAAAATAACTAAATTAAACTCACAGCAGAAGAAAGATAATGAACATTGCTTTTATAGTCTTCTAAATATCGAAGACGCGTGGTCTTTTTAAAAATGATGTAAATTTATGAAGGAAACAACAAACAAAATAGTTCGATTATTTATATTGGAAAAAGTAACGGTGTGTAAATCATAACAATTATTTTATTTCAATGAAAATCAAACTGTTGAATTTTTTCCGCTGCGAGCAAATTTTTAATTTTGGTCGCATTTTGAAAATCAATAAATCTTGTATTCTTGTTGGAAGCTGCACTGTGTAGTTTATACCCGTTTTTTTCAATGCCACACAAATCCAACACAGACAAAAAAAATGGTAGGTTCAAGAAATAATTGATGCAAACTATACTTTATTGTAGTTTTAACATGGGTAGGCATTATATTCGTGATTATTTTTGCCCGAGCGATATCGAAAAACTATTATAAAAAGTGTCCTAGTTCAGTGAAAATGTACGTCATACTTATTTCCTAAACAAATAAATAAACAAACATTAATTAACATACAACACTAACAAAGGCCAGAGACTCCTTACTTGTATGATTTTGTAAAAAAATGCATCTTTTTAAAACAGTCGAAAACAAAATTGTCTGTCCAATGGAAAAGTCGAAGCCCAAAAAAGATGAACAGTGCATTATAGAAACATAGAAGCTGGTTGCAAAAGTTGACGACAAGATCTATTTTATAACTTGAGTATGGCCTAATACTATTAACCTGAAATAAATATATTTATAGCAATTCCCTTGATACGAAAGATCTACATGTTGCCTTGGGCTTTTTTTTTCTTTTTTTTCTTGCTCTTTGGTTGGGTTTTTGTCTCAATGACAATTCAATTTTCATTCTTATCATAGATATAACTGCATGTTAAAATAAGAATATGAAGTGTGATAGGCAATCAGACACATTCTTTCCAGGGACCAATAGGCGTTATCAAGCTATAGGTCCCCGTATGGCCTTCGACCATTAGCAAAATACACACTTTATAGAATGAAAGCTCCAAGGGGTCTTGGGATGAAAAAAAACAAACATAAAAGATGAGCGAGAAAAAAAATAGGGATACCGCATGGAAATTGGAAAATGGTCCGCAACATTAATTTAGTCAACTCACTTAGTTGAAATTAAAGACCTGGCGAACTTTAGCCTTTTGCAATGGATGTGATGTATGTTTAAAAAAAAAATCATGGTTTGTTTGGACATTTTTATAAATCAAGTCTTGTTTTTAAAGTATTTGCAAGTAAGTTTTAAGTCATGAACAAATAATCACTCACAGAAAGACGTCAAATCCATCAACAAAAGAAAAAAATTAATAGACGACCGACAACGCACAGAATATCATGTATGTGTTCCGGACCATATGAGTATTTGGACCATACGCATATATCATGACCACAAGGGTATACTAGTATGGTCCAACCATACACATATGGTCCAAATACTCATAAGGTCCGGAACATATTTTATTTGCGATCACAAATGCACGAAGACGTCCATTTCTATGTAAATTGGGTCGATTTTTTATATATAGATAAGATGAATGCGTTTCTGTTGCCAAGTGTTTTTCACAAGTATAGTAGCAGTATAGCAGAACGGTTTAAGTTTCCTATATACACCAAATGATACATTTTGCCAATACAATAACGTAAATGCATGCAAATTTCACAAGGTTTAATCCAAATAGCTTTCTTACTATCCAATAACTTTCAAGTACGAAAAAGACAGGGCAGAAGTATATTTTGTCTTTATGTTTCGTATTTGCACAACTTTTGAAAGTGGATTATGCATTCGTTCTAAAATAAAATTAGACCAGATAAAAGTGAAAAGATTACAAAACTCGACAATCGCAATTGTTAAATCCGAAAAAGATAATCAATCAATACATGCATTCAGTAAGTCATTCTTTTTTCTGAAAGAACATGGCTTTGCGATATCTTATTATGAAAATTGATTGTCGAAACATAACAAAAACACAAGTAAAGGACGTTTAATTAATCAATATAAATCAAAACACAAATTCCTGATTAGTATTTCGAATTATTTTATATAGGCGTTGAGAACCTTTGGTGACCCCACGGTTTAAATGTTTATATTAAGGACGTCGTGAGCAATGGGCGTTATAGACGAACGTTCACCTAATCTGTCCCAGTCAATGGGATATTAAAGTGCGCCAATCAATGTCCATAGCCACACTGTTATGAATTCGATACTATATGTAAAAAAAATGTAAAGTTTCAAAGAATATAATTTATATTTTGAATGAAAATGGTCATAAGGCATATAGGAAAGCATATAGGAAATATAGTCACATTATATTTTTGTATAAATCATTCCAATTATTAATAGATATAGCAAAAACATCAATTTTTCAAACACCATTAACTTATTAGTTAATTTTTATTTATTCATTTATTCACTTATAAAACAATTAACGAAAAGTATTTTTTTATTTTAATTCTTTATAAAAAGCATGAAATTGATTGATAGCATTGTGCTATAAGATGACATTTTCCTATACTATTATACAATTGAAATCTACCACTTAAAATAATTGATCTGATACAAATTTATTAAGACTTTTTTCTATGCATTCAAAATCTCTATTTCAATTGTTTATTTCATACATTAATATAGTGATTTTGTCAATACAATAAAGGCCCCGCTGAATGGCGGACGACGTATAGTAATCAGTATGTTCGTCCGTAACAAATTGTGTCCGCTCTATATCTAGAGAATATTTATAATTTCATACTTTATACTTAACATGTATATTCACCAACACCAGGGGTTGTGTCATAGTGTTTTTTCAATTTACTAGGTCACAGGTCAAGGTCAAAAACTGTTTCAGTTGACTATTTCATGTCCTATGGTAAAGATCATGTCTTCTCTATATCTTTTATATTAACCAACACCATATGGTGTGGCATAATGTATGTACAACTTCTAAGGTCAAAAACTTTGGTTTCAGTTGAAAACCCAATGTCCTATATGGTAAAGTCACATTTTTTTACCACACGTTATTCACACCAGGGACAACAGAGATCTCTGCCATCTCAATTATGTCTAGTTCTTATTAATTATTTTACTCAATTATATATTGTGACTTTTTTTCCGTTGACCATTTTTTTAAAATTATTAATTGATTTAAGCTTTTAACTAGATTCTAGTAACTGCTAGTACTTTCGTGATTACAAAGCCCGTTAAAACAATTTGTAATGCATTTTTCTTATCTACTGTTTACTTCTTCATATATCTAGTCTCACTGTGTTTTTTTTTTAATTTTACACCTTTGCAAAGTGTTTGCAGGGTAAGACAATAAATTTTAAGTTCTGTTAACGTACTATGACCAACAACATTATTTAATTGTTTTGAAATATATATTTCCGTATTCAATTGTATAGTATAAATCGTTCTAAATAATAAGGATGTTCTTATTACAAGCAGAAAACCCTAGCCGTGTTTGGCACAACCTTTTTCAACTTTTGATCCTCAGTGCTGTACAACATTGTCCTTTTTTTGACTTTCGAACTTTTATATCTGGGCGTCACTGGTGAGTCTTGTGTGGACGAGGCGCGTTTTTGACGTATAGAATTTTAAACCTGATGCCTTTTGTTATCTATTATTCATGTGTTTCTTTGCATAATACGTTCTCCTATTTATTTGTATTGTAGTCCTGTAATATTATGCTGTCATTTTAATGTTATATTTAACATTGTCATTAAATTGCGAGGTTTGACATGCCACAAAACCAGGTTCAACCCACCATTTTTTCCTTTAAAAATGTCCTGTACCAAGTAAGGAATATGGCCATTGTTATATTATAGTTCGTTCCTGTGTGTGTTACATTTTAACGTTGTGTTTCCGTCGTGTCGTTTGTTTTCTTTTATGTTTGAGTGTGAATTCACATTACTATAAGACGTGTCACGGTACTTTTCTATCCCAAATTCATGTATTTGGTTTTGCTGTTATATTTGTTATTTTCATAGGATTTTGTCTAAATGCTTAGTCCGTTTCTGTGTGGGTTACTTTTTAATGTTGTGTCGTTGTTCTCCTCTTATATTTAATGCGTTTCCTTCAGTTTTAGTTTGTTACCCCGATTTGTTTTTTGTCCATGGATTTATGAGTTTTTAACAGCGGAATACTACTGTTGCCTTTATATATACCATACTACAATTTTTTTTTATTTACCTGTGTTCGTAATTTTTGTTTGCGCCATTTTGTCCAAAGTTTTGCTTGTCGTTCTGATATTGTTTTACATCTTACCCCCTTGTTTTATCAATTTGTTTTTATATTGTGTTATTGATCAAATTTATTTATTCAGTGTATGTTCCCTTGTTTTATTTTAATAAGATTTTTAACTGAGTAAGTAATATTATGCATGTGGATCATTCAGTGGAGCAGTTACTTGAAAGACTGCAGCTGTTTATTGTTATAATGTGAGAAATTGCATCATAATTAATGCACAGGTATGAGCACTTTTGTTAATCTGGGTTAACAAAATGCGCAATGGAAATGAGACTAATGTGTGCTGCCAAACATCTCCACATTTGTATTTGATACATGAATAGTTATGAACTGAAATACAAGTAGTTTTGATTCATCAATTTATTCATCATTTGTGAAGGTAATATAAAGAGTCCATAAGCAGCACCTTTCGCTATTCAAAAACGGTCTAAACAATTATATAAGAAATAAAAGATCAGCTTCACCATAACGCATAACAGTGGTAAATTGTCATTCCATTAGAGGGGGAAAATGCGACATTGATAATCTTATTGAGACAACTAAACAGAATATGTTTAATAATGAATAAGTGTTGCAAAAAGATTTAGATTTAACTGAGGTTTTCCCACAAGACCGTAAACAGATTTTCATGGTGGGGTATTTAAACTTATATCTGACAAATGTCGCAGCTCAGTACCACCTAATTTAAAATCTGATGATACTGTGGATCAAGTTGCAAATTATAGGGTCACCTGATTTATATATGGGGAGTTTAAATAAACCGCTAAATAAAACTGAGGAAGACTCAGAAATATCTAACTCCAAGATAAGACATAGTGAACATTGTCACCTTTGGTTAGGTGGTGATTTTTATTTGGGTGGAATCATTGGAATAATTACCCCATCAAATATATATCTAAAATGTTACTTTTCTTTATAAAACAAATATAAATACCATCATTTATGGTAACATTTAAAAAAAAATTATAATCAAATATTAAAATAATGCATACATTTAAAAAAAAAAGAAGGTATAAATAAATTCAATTTGATTTTATAAGCTATTTAAAGTTAGTAATTATTTGTTTGTATGAGCAGGCGATTTTCTGAGAACATTGTTCATGTCACACTTTCCAAGTTGCTAAACCTGATAAATATAGGATGCACAATGAGCACTTCTCCTTAGTGCTTTATAACGTGGAAATGCTGAGCGTTCTGAGCATAAACAGTAATTCTATCTTGAAGTATAGAAGACCCGAATGTACATTTCCAATATATATGGAATATCTTGCAAAGGGTGAACAATCTGTATATATGAG
The DNA here is from genome assembly GCF_963676685.1 of Mytilus edulis. Classification (NCBI taxonomy): domain Eukaryota; kingdom Metazoa; phylum Mollusca; class Bivalvia; order Mytilida; family Mytilidae; genus Mytilus; species Mytilus edulis. Next base: position 69,046,188 of record NC_092345.1, on the reverse strand, counting down.
ATTTTTTCTATAAAGTTGAACATATGATACTGCCAACAGGGGCGTGGCTTTCAAGGAGATATTTTTACAGGCAAACATGTTGAAACGTTATAATAGTTATCAAAGGTACCAGGATTATAATTTAGTACGCCAGACGCGCGTTTCGTCTACATAAGACTCATCAGTGACGCTCATATCAAAATATTTATAAAGCCAAACAATTACAAAGTTGAAGAGCATTGAGGATTCAAAATTCCAAAAAGTTGTGCCAAATACGGCTAAGGAAATCTATGCCTGGAATAAGAAAATCCTTAGTTTTTTCGATAATTTTAACTTTTGTAAACAGGAAATTTATACAAAATGACCACATTATTGATATTCATGTCAACACCGAAGTGTTGACTACTGGGCTGGTGATACCCTCGGGGACGAAACGTCCACCAGCAGTGGCATCGACCCAGTGGTGTAAATAGTTATCAAAGGTACCAGGATTATAATTTAGTACGCCAGACGCGCGTTTCGTCTACATAAGACTCATCAGTGACGCTCATATCAAAATATTTATAAAGCCAAACAATTACAAAGTTGAAGAGCATTGAGGATTCAAAATTCCAAAAAGTTGTGCCAAATACGGCTAAGGAAATCTATGCCTGGAATAAGAAAATCCTTAGTTTTTTCGATAATTTTAACTTTTGTAAACAGGAAATTTATACAAAATGACCACATTATTGATATTCATGTCAACACCGAAGTGTTGACTACTGGGCTGGTGATACCCTCGGGGACGAAACGTCCACCAGCAGTGGCATCGACCCAGTGGTGTAAATAGTTATCAAAGGTACCAGGATTATAATTTAGTACGCCAGACGCGCGTTTCGTCTACATAAGACTCATCAGTGACGCTCATATCAAAATATTTATAAAGCCAAACAATTACAAAGTTGAAGAGCATTGAGGATTCAAAATTCCAAAAAGTTGTGCCAAATACGGCTAAGGAAATCTATGCCTGGAATAAGAAAATCCTTAGTTTTTTCGATAATTTTAACTTTTGTAAACAGGAAATTTATACAAAATGACCACATTATTGATATTCATGTCAACACCGAAGTGTTGACTACTGGGCTGGTGATACCCTCGGGGACGAAACGTCCACCAGCAGTGGCATCGACCCAGTGGTGTAAATAGTTATCAAAGGTACCAGGATTATAATTTAGTACGCCAGACGCGCGTTTCGTCTACATAAGACTCATCAGTGACGCTCATATCAAAATATTTATAAAGCCAAACAATTACAAAGTTGAAGAGCATTGAGGATTCAAAATTCCAAAAAGTTGTGCCAAATACGGCTAAGGAAATCTATGCCTGGAATAAGAAAATCCTTAGTTTTTTCGATAATTTTAACTTTTGTAAACAGGAAATTTATACAAAATGACCACATTATTGATATTCATGTCAACACCGAAGTGTTGACTACTGGGCTGGTGATACCCTCGGGGACGAAACGTCCACCAGCAGTGGCATCGACCCAGTGGTGTAAATAGTTATCAAAGGTACCAGGATTATAATTTAGTACGCCAGACGCGCGTTTCGTCTACATAAGACTCATCAGTGACGCTCATATCAAAATATTTATAAAGCCAAACAATTACAAAGTTGAAGAGCATTGAGGATTCAAAATTCCAAAAAGTTGTGCCAAATACGGCTAAGGAAATCTATGCCTGGAATAAGAAAATCCTTAGTTTTTTCGATAATTTTAACTTTTGTAAACAGGAAATTTATACAAAATGACCACATTATTGATATTCATGTCAACACCGAAGTGTTGACTACTGGGCTGGTGATACCCTCGGGGACGAAACGTCCACCAGCAGTGGCATCGACCCAGTGGTGTAAATAGTTATAACATTTATTTACAAAATGTGTAACTTTGACATGTTTCAGAAATTTAGTTTGTAGTATTATACAAAATTAAAAAAAAAAATGTCAAATGTAAGTATGAATACAAATACATGTATACTGTTTGATATTGATATAGACTTGTTTCCATATATTTATGTACATAGTATTTGGATTTGTAGATATATGCCAAAAGAAGAACACCTTTCACAAATAATTATGTTAAAATACTATGATGAACTTTTATACAAACATTTGAATAATATTGTACAGTAGTTTATTCGTCTCAAAATAAATTTTAAAAAAGCACAATGATGAGAAAATTGTCAAAAAAACTTCAGTATCGACCCTATTATAGGTGATCGAAGTGATGTTAAAAATGTATTTTTTTCCATAGCAATTTTATTACATTCAAGTTACAATCTTTTTTTTTACTCTTATCTTTTGACTTCCTTCTTATCATATGTAATCACAACTAAACTGAACTCAAATCTTTTATAACCCACTACTTTTTATATTTTGTTTTGTAAAATTGTTTCGCTTTGTTTTTTATATGATAGTTTTTTTTCTATAAAGTCAACATCAATCTGAGTGCTATATAGAAAAAAAGAAGTATAGATGGCTAACGCACAGCTACAGGTCACGTTTATAGACAACGAGCGACGTGTCCTTCTTTCAGGCCAGACACAGGTGTTTGATAGCATCTGTATATATTGTGGCGACAATGAAGTACTTGGGAATGACAATCATGAGATAAGTAGGCTGAAAAACGACAACGCTATCGTTAGACCTATATGTGCATCGTGCATGAACTCTGGACTGAAGATCATAACAAGAAACGCCAAAAAGAAATAAAAATGAACAATGATTATGAATAGTAAAATCCATCTCTTGATATTTTGTTAATTTTACATTTATAATAAGAAAAAATTATGTTGTATGATTGCCAATGTCACAACTCTCCATCCAAGACTGTTTTGTTGTCTTGAGCAATTATTGGTATCGTATGGCCTTCAACATAGAACTTTGGCTCTCACCATATTAAAAGTAGGCTATAAAGGGCACCAAAGTTGACCAGTGTAAAACCATTCAGACTTTATTCATACAAACAGCCTGATTAATATATATAAAACAAATATCATATACAGTATAAACATTTATTAAACATACACTAAGAGGTTCCTGACTGGGTGACATATATATACATATATATAGTGTATACGCAGCCAAGTTGATATATTTGTCTGGTGCCATGGATCTATATTAGAGTAAATACATAAAAAAAAACATAGTTTTTTATGTTCAAATTAATAGAAGGGTTAATATACTGGTCTGTTTTCATTCCATTGTACTTGTATTTTGATAAATTCTTTAAAAAAAAAAGAAAGAAAAACGGGTCACTTAGATTGGTTTTATTTTTATTTTTAGTGTCGACTGGACCAATTTTGCACTTTTATTTTTTTTTATTTCGTCCCCTCGACCCTATTTTTTTACAAATTTTCTCGTTAAACAGATAATAAAAAAAGTCTGGCCTAAAGTATAAAATTGTGTCTCCTTTATTGAAAAATTGTCCCTAGTACTTGGACATTATTTCATGGATGTTTTATAAAAAATATGTCACAAGGGACATATTTTCATAGTGTAGCTATTTTTTTCTGGCCCTAAAGAAGGGAACTCATTTAGAAATCATTAAATGTTTTAATCAATTAGTTAAATCATAATTGAAATTTAAATCAAGACATCACAGATGTAAAAAAAAAATGGAAAGTGGTGAATATAAACAGCTATATAACTTTTTGTGTGATGGTCAATACCCTCCAGAGTTTAATAATAATGAAAGAAGATCACAGAGAAGGAAGGCCAAGCCATTTGAAAGTAAAAACAATGAAATGTTTTATATACATGTTGACAAAAAAACACAGGAGAAAACATTAAAATTTGTTATGCATAAGGACAAACTGAAACAGGTGTTGTACCTATGTCATAATGAGAGTGGAGGTCATCTTAGGGTTCATAAGACCTGTAATGAGACATCTGGACACTTTTACACAGAAGTGGACAATACTTTATAATAAAATTCTGTCCTTGACAAAATTTTCCAGGTCATATCCGTGAAATTTTGTCCATGAGACATCATTTCATTGGAGACACTATTTAAATCTACATACACTATACATGCACTGATTAGTGGAGATATGTTCCCACTGGTTTTTGCACTTTCACCTTGGAAGTCAGAGGACATCTATACCAGATTCTTCTCACTACTTGCACCCAACGCCAGATTAAACTGAATCCGACAACTTTCTCAATAGATTACGAATCTACTGTACAGAATTCTGCCAGATCATCTTTTCTGGAAAGGTTGTTTTTTCCACTTTACAGAGTATGTTTGGTGTAAAGTGCAATCAACAGGGCTCGTCACCAACTACAAAGGAGAATCAGACATTCATCAACTAATACGCATGGCAGCAGTTCTTCTACTCGTACCAACAGCAGAAGTAGAAGACGTCTGGTTCCATGCACTCGAACTGTTGGATAATTCAGACTCAATTGCAAATACTAACCCATTTACAGACTACGTCACAACATACTGGGTTAGGTAAATAGACAGCTATGGAATCATTAACAAACCGAAGGATCAAGGGCAAAAAAACACTTAGAATGATGGCCCAGCGGCTTGAAAAAAACGATCCAAGTGCCACACCCACACATCTATACGCTTCTGAACTACCTAATAGAAGAGCAAGCAGCACACCAAATAACTATTGTCCAGTTACATGCCGGGGAGTAAGACCAACAAAGAGGAGGAAATACACCCAACTCAACCAACGCCTACAGCAACTTAAAAATCAACTTTAGAATGGTGATGTTACTATGTTTCAGTTAGCTGGCAATGCCTCCTATTTTTTACATTTGGACTATTTGTTGCAGTTACATGATGTTTTGTGATGTGTATGACTATGCTGTAGTATGTATGCTTTATTGTTTTACTCATGTATTATGTGTACTTTATTGTTGTACCTTCTGCAATGCGTGTGCTTTATGTTATCAAATATTTTGTAATTGTGTTCTAAAATACTTGATTGTAACCCATTATCATACATTAATGAAGAAATGATAAGGGCTAGATATATGATAATTTATGACTTTACATTATATTCTATGTTTGATAATGTTTCATATTAATATGTGCAAAATAAAATATGTAAATATTATTTTATGATTTTGTTTTTTTTTCATATTTTACAAGAAAATGATTAGTTACCTGTTATTACCTACTGCACACTATAAATACAGATAAATCTCAAAAAATATTTAAGTTAAAATGGTATGTACATCAATTAACATTATTATTTGTCGTTAAAATTTATAAGCAAATCGATGAATTGTTTATAATCAAACCCTCTGTTATATTGACACTACTTATTTGTGGTTTTGCAATTGACCAATTTTCGATGTTTGAGTTTGGTTTGTAGATATATAAAGTTATTATTCCTTGAATATATTCTTATGGCTGTGTCCTGTTATCTATATCTTTAATGAATATATATTTTTCGTATCACATTATAACCTTTTCGTTTGTAAGAAAATTTCTTTAGATCTTTTTCGTTTAATAGTTGTAACAAATATATTGATATTAAAGGAAGGAGGAATACTATCTAAAAAGAAAAAAAATACAAGTGGGAAAATCAGGAAGACACTGTTTGCACACCCGAATGAAAATGAACAAATACCAACTCTTTCAGACAACTATCCATCTATGTCCGAAATACATTTAACATAATACGGTATAGAAAAACTTTTAAAAAAAACACTTGATCCATCTTAAGCAACAGGTCCATATAAATACCAGCATGCATTCTAAAACAATTTACACCACATATCACTTCCATTTTGTAAAAGGCGACAATCAACCTGAAGACTGGCAAATGCAATTCTTTTTTTTTTAAATCAACGAAAAATACCTAACCAGTAACTTTAGATATGTTAGTAAGCAACATCAGATCCTAAAACATCTGGACAAACATGAATTAAAAGTGGACAATCAGCATGTCTCTCTGACTTGTATATACTGCAAAACGTTAGTAAGCAACATCAGATCCTAAAACATCTGGACAAACATGAAATAATAGTGGACAATCAGCATGGCTTCAGATCAAAAGACAGCTGTGAAACGCAACTTTATACATTAGGTTACGATTAGGATAATTCGGCAAAAGGGGAAAAACCTGGAAATGAGTATCAGCATTCCTTAATAATAGAACATAACAGGTTGTCCTAGATTGGGAGGTATCTAGTCAAATCCTGGGCTCAGTGGGGTGCCTCAAAGCTCAGTCTTGGGTCCTCTTCTTTTCCTAATTTTCATAAATGACCTTCCTGCAACAATTACATCCAAAACTCGCTTGTTTGCAGGTGACTATATTTAAAACAGAATAAATAAAAATCATGAATATTGTAACATCATACAAATAGTTCAGTCAATCTAGCATAAATTTGACCCTAACCCGAAAGTAATTGCAACAGAAAATTTATAAGTTTTAATCTTTAGCATTATACCCCAAATATACACAGAAAATAGTCCCATAAAAATCTAACTTGAGGAAGACTAAAAAAATCACCTTTAAATGCCTATGGAGATTTGCATTGAAAAGGGAGATAATGCTTGCAAAAAAGGCAGAAATATCAATAAAAATTGATACAAAATTATAACTTTACCGCTTCTATTCATCAGAATGTATTGATTCTTGATTTTTTTAGCGGTCTTTAGAGTATAACAAACAACTCTAAAGGTGTTTTCATATCTTTTATCAAGCTATAATCTAGATTTCGTAATTCATTAGTTGACCACATATTGAACTTTTCAACATGTCAAGGTAAAGAATCTCAAATTTAATAAAAATAATTAAGCATGTATTCTTCTTTTTGTAGTTTAAAGTTTCTTTAGATAAGTAAGTTGCTGAAAAAATATAATATGCAGATATAAACAATACCAAATTTTCACATTAAGTTTTCAAAATGGTCACAAAGCTTCAAATTTGCAATTTCTTTAATGAAAAATGCATGAAAAAAATAAGACTACCCATAACATTTCGGTTTTGTACATATCATGAGCAGAAGATTATATAGTTTAGTCAAATACAAACTTAAACCCCATCAAATTATCATACTTTACATAAATTTCAAGACAAACAACCAAAAACTGACCAAAAAAGACTCATTTTTGCAAGATTTATCTCCCCTTCCAATGTTAATTTCCTTAGGAAATTAAAAATGCTGATTTTGAGTTTTCCTCAAGATCGATTTTATGGGACTTTTTTCTGTGTATATAAAGGGCATAGTGCTATAGATTAGAACTTAAACATTTTCTTTTGCAATTAGTTTGAGGTTAAATCTTAGTTTGACTGGACTAAAACTGACTTAGACTGCTTATAGCCAAACAGGAACAAAATTGGAGTTTTCAATTTTACCAGAAAAATGCAACTCCGTCACTGTAACAAAGTCACACACAAACATGACTTTATTTATATATATATATATATTATGTAACTCTTGTAAAAATTCTTATATTGGTGCATAATTTTCCAGAATCGTTTTTTTACTGAATTCATAACTTATCGAATTATTGATACAATGAACTGAATTTGTGATTTTAGAAGAAAACATATAGAATGTTAATTGAAAAGTGAAAGTTTCAACTTTAACTGAAGTTTTTATAAAGTTTGCTCTGCACTATACACACTATTTTTTTTCAAAACTCGAGAATGACAATTTGTGAATAAATTAAAGTACAATTTAGGTCAGTCGCGATTGTATCCTCCACGTTTCCGGAAAAAATCAGCCACACGTCGTCTCGTGCTTTGAACTAAGTGTCGTAATTTTCTAACAGAAATTCTTTGCCATTAATCAATGAAGGCTGCTCGTAATTCCTGTAAATTCTTACTAGCTGGAACCCTGTTGTTAACTTTTCGAGCAATATCATCTCAAACATGCTAAATGGAAACCATATCCGGTAGTATGGGTGGCCAAGGAATCGTGCAAATTGCCTCCTGGCGTAAATTATCGGATACAATGCGTTCTCTGTGTGGTCTAGCATTATCGTCCATGAATATCGGTCTAGTTGCAAGATTGTTATTGTCAAAATGTGGCACAACGATATCTCGGATGATTTCGCGATATTTTAACCCGTTATAGTCCAATCCAGACCATAAAGGTCAATTGTTCAGTCGAATACAAAGCATCCCCAAACTGTCAACCCCCCACAACCAAACGCTGTAGTTACAAGGATGTGATGTTTCTTGTATGCTGTATCCCGAGAACGCCATACGCGCATGTGCCCATCAATATGATGTAGGAGGAATCTGCACCCGTCAGACCAATGGACTCGACGCCATTGTCTCAAAGTCCAATTGCGGTGATCGCGTGACCACTGATGTCGAGCCTGACGATGCCTACGAGTCAGCAAATGGTTTTTTGACTGATCTACAGGCACGTAAATTGGCACAATTTAGTCTGCGATTAACAGTTACATTTCATTGCACTAAACTTGCAAGGTAAAAACGTGTATGTAGCTTTTGAAAACCCGTTTTTTTTAATGTACCTAGGAATAAAATTCAGACCTGAATTTTTACCAGTCGATTAACAATAGATTAACAAAATATATAAAAACAAAGCAGTATCAAATTTAATTGTAAAACAAAAATAAGAAGCAGAAACATTTAGGTGTTGCTTAACTTTTGGCGAGGTGTATAAGTATAGGTATGTACCTTATAAGCTGTATTGCTTTTGAAATAAAGTAGTATAACATGTTCTTAAAACCCACATTTAAGAATCCATCAAAACATCAAAATATCTTGGTTTTACCTTATCCAACAAAATTTAAAGGTTTAAAAAAATTTAAACACATATTAACAACATCCCAGCTAAAGCAAATTTATGGTACGATCAAAACTGGAATACTGCTCTTCAGTTTGGTCCCCCAATACCCCATAACAAAACAAAAACCATAGAAAAAGTACATAGAAGGGCAGCAAGTTACGTCACTACAAGAGGTAACATAACACCACGAGTGTCACATCCATGATTATTCATTAAATAGAAGTCATGAAACAAACAGAATCATCAATCGAATAACAATGATGTATAAAATCACAAACCACCTTATAGCAGTAGGTTCAAACCTTTACTTTCACCACAGCCAATCAAATACACAAGACTCGCCAATTCACTACAATATCAAACATTCATCACCAAACCAGATTAGTTTAAATACAGTTTGTTTTCCATTCACAGCTGTTCTCTAGAATTCACTTCCACAAAACATCATCAGCGTCAACTCTTTGGATCAACTATCTACCCTGTTTGTAAATATATGTAAATGTGTTTACTTTTAATTTTTGCACCAATTTATTTATGATTATTGCATACATTTGTATCTTTTAATAAGTGTCTGTTTGCGATGCGCCGACGTTTAGTCATCAATGTGGTGATGGATCGTCGTACAATGTATTTGTACATTTCAATTGATATTTTATAGTGTGTCTTTCTATGTTGTGATGTTGCACTTTTGTTTCAGGTTAGGTGAAGATTGACGCCTATTAGAACGTGTAAACTAACTGCATTTGTTTGCACCTGTCCCAAGTCCAGAAACTGATGTTCAGTGGTCGTCGTTTATTGATATGGTTCATAGTAGTTATCAAAGGCACCAGTATCATAATTTAGTATGCCAGACGCGCGTTTCGTCTACATAAGACCCATCACTGATGCTCATATCAAAAAATTTATAAAGCCAAACAATTACAAAGTTGAAGAGCATTGAGGATCCAAAATTCCAAAACGTTGTGCCAAATACGACTAAGGTTATCTATGCCTGGGATAAAAAAAATCCTCAGTTTTTGGAAAAATTCAAAGTTTTGTAAACAGGAAATTTATAAAAAAAAAAAAAAAAAAAAGACCACATTATTAATAGTCATGTCAACACCGAAATGTTGACTACTGGGCTGGTGATACCCTCGGAGACGAAACGTCCACCAGCAGTGCCATCGACCCAGTGGTGTAGTACGCCAGACGCGCGTTTCGTCTACATAAGACTCATCAGTGACGCTCATATCAAAATATTTATAAAGCCAAACAATTACAAAGTTGAAGAGCATTGAGGATCCAAAATTCCAAAACGTTGTGCCAAATACGGCTAAGGTAATCTATGCCTGGGATAAGAAAATCCTTAGTTTTTCGAAAAATTCAGTTTTGTAAACAGGAAAGTTATAAAAAAAAAGACCACAGTGTTAATAGTCATGTCAACACCGAAATGTTGACTACTGGGCTGGTGATACCCTCATAGTGTTTGTCGTTTTTTGTCGAGCCTACGATTTTTGTGGCAGAAAGCTCGACATTGGGATAGTGATCCGGTGGTGGCGTTAGCTCACTTCTTAAAAGCTTTATATTTAAGAAGTTGGAAAAACTGGATGCTTCATATATTGGACTACTTGAAAAATATCGGATTTTTTTACTTTTTCCTTTAGTAATTTTGGCGCAGGTTGTACCTGAGATGCGATTCGGACTAGAAGGGTTTTTACGGAGTTGCATGTACCCTTTTTAATTTATATATACTAGATTTTTCATTATCGAGAATTTACTATCAACTTTAATCTGTAATATAAATTCTGCCAATGTAGGCACACCTCTTCTGAGTAGTTTCGGTTCACAATCACAATAGGAATAAAATGTTTCCCACTGATATCACTCTACAATTTTGTTAAAATTTAGGCGTTTATCAGTTTTTATAAAATCCGTATATAATAAAATCGAAAAATATCTAGCTTAAGATAAGAATGTGTTATATATTATATTTTGTAGTTTACTGTATTATAATTGTATGATCCATCGGCCATCACCAAAAGCCTCGCACAGAGCAATTTAAAAAATGATGTAGGTTATAAAGCTGTTTACAACAGAAACTGCAAATTAATGCTTCGAATAAAATAGTAATGTGCGATATGAACTGGTACAACTCTAAAATTTCAAAGGTGACGACAGTTAAGATGTTACAGCAACGATTGCGTGGAAATACATTCCCTATTAACAGCACTGCCAGATCAAAGCTGGAAAATATTTCAAATTGGACAACGGTAGAGTAATTATTAAAACAGAGCCTTCGTATTTATAAATCCAAAATAAATAGCAGTTTGATAATGATTAAAACAAATAATTTTGACTAAGGTTGATTAATTGAAAGGTACTGCGTACTTATACATCCCTCTCAAATAAATAGAAACCCGTTATTTATACTGATGTAATGCAAATGTTTTTATAGAGTTGACAAAGGTAATGAAATAGCAACAGAGAATGCGTAGTAATATGTAATATGATATGTAATATGCATTATTACCTTTACGCTAGTATTTTTTTCAATATTGGAAGTTTGGGTTGAAGAATAAATTCCTTAAAATTGTAAGAGTGGGAGTTTGAGTTACCGGAAACAAGTGATGGTTGGAAAAAATGACATATTACAGTACCAACAGAAGGGTCGCAGCAAAATAGTTCCGTTTGTTTTAACATACAATCCAAACTTTCACATTTGATCCGTGCCAATTGGCAAATTATTGACAAGCACCCAAATTTATTCAAGATCTTTCCCAAACCTCCTGTCATGGTTTTTCGGAGACCAGCAAGTCTTAAAGACTTATTGGTGAGAGCTTACGTCTCCTCTAATAAAAGCTGTTCAACTGCATGGTGGTGCAAGTCGTGTGGTAACGAACGATGTCTGACTTGCTAACCAAAAACTGAATACTCAAAACATTTACTTGTCACTCCTCTGGGTCTGTGTTAACTTTATTTTACAATGTAACTTATGTAATTTTTGAAATTTCTCTGTGTTTGGTTTTAAATGTTTTATTGTATAAATTTCAAGATTTAATCAGTATAGATTGATATACTTATACCTCAATTTGACAGACACAATCATCTCTTAACCAGAATTTATGACAAACGAGACGATTTTAAATTTTAAAATATCAACTCCACCTGCATATGGGATATACATTTCCCAACTTATTCGATATTGAAGAGCTTGCAGCTCCTACTCAGACTTTGTAAAACGTCACCAATGTCTGAGCAGAAAGTTGATATGAACAGGGGTATGTCGGGGAACGTATCGTCCTTTTTTCTAAATAAAAGTTCATCGGAAGGTACCAAGACCTTGTAGACAAATATTTCGTATCAATTACACAAATAATACAGGATGGTCTTGATGTAAAGATTCTGCGTACTGACGTGGCTCGGTACTTATACATCCCGTCAATGTGGTTGTATCATCCTTCATTTTTGTGTTTCTTTGATTCACATGACGTGATTCTGTACTTTAAAGATCCCGCTCATGTGTTATTGTTCCAGTAAATGTTATTGTTCTATAATTGTAAAGTTTCAAATACTTTGAACAACAAAATTATTTTACTCGCGTAAGGGGTATTAACCATATGTGGATTCTTACAAATTCTAAAGAAATTCTGGATAATTTTCAATCTCGGTCTATTTCTAAAATTATTTCTAACATACTTTTGACTTGTTAACCCTGTATACCACCATTCCCCAAGTGAAATTATAATTAATTTTTTTTTAAACAATGAACGGCAAAATAATTTTATATTTATAATGTGACGTTTACAATTTATGACGCCAAACGCGCGAATCATTGCATGTTGTTTTTAAATTTGATAGATGTTTTTTGTGTTTTTTTTGTTAAATATTAATTTTTTTTATTTGTTTTGATATTGTGACACAGTGATGACTGCTGTACCCATATTTTGACTATTTACCTATTATATAGATATAGGAAGATGTGGTATGAGTGTCAATGAGACAACTCTCCATCCAAATAACCTTTTATAAAAGTAAACCATTATATGTCGAGGTACGGCCTTCAACACGTAGCCTCGGCTCACACCAAACAGCAAGCTGTAAAGGGCCCCAAAAATTAGTAATGTAAAACCATATTCAAACGGGAAAACCAACGGTCTAATCTATTATGTCTGTTTCGTTCACGCATCGTTGTAATTATAATAAAAGTTGATGCGAATGTCATACAAGTGAGAGGTTTAACGCTATAAAACCAGGTTCAATCCACCATTTTCTACATTTGAAAATGCCTGTACCTAGTCAGGAATATGACAGTTGTTGTCCATTCGTTTGATGTGTTTTATCATTTGATTTTGCCATTTGATTAGGGACTTTCCGATTTGAATTTTCCCCGGAGTTCAGTATTTTAGTGATTGTACTTTTTGTGATTCATTTTACATCATAATCATAATGATGAAGGATATTTTGTCAGAAATATTTAACATTTGTTTTTATTATCATTTATTGGTGATGTTGTACTCTTGTAGACTTATATAAATATATAGACATGTGCAGAGAGAGTCAATATCTATTACTTTGTCTTTTTCTTTGAATGATCTCATTGCAAAATACCTTTCACAACTACAATTAAAGCATTATCGTCCACAGTAAACTATTAATAAGTGTTCTTGTATTCTTTAAATTCTCATCTGTTGTCGCTTTACTTAAGTCACCGTCTGTATCACAAATATCAATATGTGTAGCTTTCTTAGAAGTTGGAAGAATAGAGTCCAAAGCTTTTCTTTATTTTCTCGTGGTTTCGAGATTTAAATTATTTACCGGATTTGTTATCACATAAGCAACACGACGGGTGCCACATGTGGAGCAGGATCTGCTTACCCTTCCGGAGCACATGAGATCACCCCTAGTTTTTGGTGTAGTTCGTGTTGTTTATTCTTTAGTTTTTTATGTTGTGTCATGTGTACTATTGTTTGTATGTTTGTCTTTTTAATTTTTAGCCATGGCGTTGTCAGTTTATTTTCGATTTATGAGTTTGACTGTCCCTCTGTTATCTTTCGTCCCTCTTTTAAACTGAACAACACTTTTTGCTGGTTGTAGTCAAATGTCATATTAATTTAAATTCTGTTTCATACGAGGAGTTGCTGAATATGGCTAAATTGTGTGAGCAAATTAAAGCAAAACAGGAAGTTTATCCATTTTTCCTTCCCTTTCATATTCTGAATTAGTTAAAACGTCTAAATCTATTTTATATAAATGTTTTACAAGAGTACAACCTTGTCTTACGTCTTGGTCTATTCTTGAAGTATCGGGTGTTTGGTTATTCCATCTTGCAGAATAAACAGCATTTTGTTTTATAAGTTATCAAGTTGAAATATTCTTCTTTTTAGCCATGGATGTTTAACTGCACCAAATGCAGATTTTGCGTCAATCATAGTAATTATTGTTCGACCATTTCACTCAACACATTCTTTAGAATTATATATTATCTATGATGAGCATATTTATGAAGTTTTTGATAATGCGATTACTTGGCTTTTTCATTGTTGATTATTTTAGTACCATATAGATTTGACCGAATTTCATATAGATGACCTATATTTGGCACAACTTTTTTGAATTTTGGGTCCTGAATGCTCTTCAACTTTGTACTTGTTTGGCTTTATAACTATTTTGATCTGAGCGTCACTGATGAGTCATGTGTAGACGAAACGCGCGTCTGGCGTATAAAATTATAATCCTAGTACCTTTGATAACTTGTTACAACTATAAAATAATATTGTTTTAAATAGAGAACCTTTACGGGCTAAATAAAATGAACCCAAAAGAAACTTCGAAGATCATAAAACGCATAACACCGCAAATTATGTTGTTTCTTAAACAAATAGATAAATGAATGGTGTAGATATTTTCTCCATGATATTCCTGTCCCTCCATAACCACGAGGTAAAATGGTGGGATAAATTGGGTGCTTATCATCAACAGCTTTTTTAATTCCACAACTATTTTGATGAAGTTGAATAAGTACAAATGTGAAAAGTAAATGTAGTGGAAATTAAACAATTATTACTAATGGTCTTGGATGAAAAAGTAAGTATCTTTAACATTAAAAGGTTAGTCAAAAGACATACCACACGTTTGTACATTTTTACACTTAAAAAATTATATATTAACTTATTGTTCTCATCATTCCCACTTCTTTCATGATGTATTCAATTCTTTTTATGTTGGTTGTTTTACACTGAGGCTTACAGTCAGGCCTGGGGTAATTGTTATTTGTAATTGTAATGCATTGTAATACTACATTTTGTTTATGCAATGCAAAGTAATTTGTAATGCACATTTTCTGCATTACAATTACATGTAATGTAATGATTACTTTAGTTAAAATCAATGTAATGCCTCCATTACTGTACATTACTCTTCATTACAAATTGGTAAAATACATAAACATGATAAAATGGAAAAGAAAGTATCGAATAAAAGTATTGGCACAGTTAATTACTGTATTTAAACAAATTGCATCAAACTTTAAAACACATATTAAGATAAGAAATATAAAATGGTGAAAATTATCAATTCTTGATCATGGTTTCTGATATTTCTATAAAATGATATTTGGAATATTTTGGTGTTTGGTGATCCATGATAAATGTTAATCTTCTAAAAAAAATATTATTTGAAATCCCTTTATGATGTCTTAACAATTAAGTGATCAATGTTAGAAATGCACGTTTCTGTGTTTGTTACATTTTAATGTTGTGTCGTTGTTCTCCTCTTAAATTTAATGCGTTTCCCTCAGTTTAGTTTGTTACCCCGAATTTACCCGATTTTATTTTTTGTCCATGGATTTATGAGTTTTGAAAAGCGGTATACTACTGTTGCCTTTATTTAGAAACAAAATTATATAATAATTTATTTATTTTTCACCACCACCTAAGAAATTTAAAAGTGACTTTTTCAGTTTCATGCTTCCTACTACTCCATCAAAGAGTAGACACAGGTTTGGTGCAGTACATGATGTTGACATTTACTTGTCTGAGCCATGTGAAGAAAATTTTTATTATGTCAATCAATCCACTGGAATACTGGAAGTCAAATTCAGTGCGCCTTTCTTTTTTGGCTAATAAAGCTATCAAGTATTTAGCCATTTCCTCCACATCAGCTCCTGAATAAAGGCTTTTTAGTATTGCCGGAAAGGTGCACAACCTGATTGCTGTTCTCTTAAAGACAGCACGTTTGAAACACTTAAAGTGCAGTGGACATGTTAATTACTCAGTATTTGAAGTCTATGTCACTAACACCATGAACACTGTATATATATGTACATATACCCCAGTAGTATTTAACAATTTCTTATAAAAATCTGTTTTTGAAATTTTTTTAGTTTTTATATTGAAAAAGTAATGTAATGCATTACACAGGCAAAGTAATTGTAATGGAAGAATCACAAAGTTATTGTAATGTAATGCATTACATTGCAATGTAATGGCCCCAGGCCTGCTTACAGTCAATAAAAAACTATTTTCATACTCCGTCACTAATTAGTTGCTTAATGCGGTTACATCAGATTTGAATTACTAACGTTTAAAATATTGTCCTGAGTATAATCTGTTTAACCCTTTGTTTTATCATTTAATTCAACGAAATTGTCAGTCACTTTATCTTGTTCAATTTCGATCTAGCCTACAATTAATTTTGTAAATTAATTCCCCACTAGTACTAGTACTTCATCACTTTTATCAATATGATGGTTTGATATAACAGGTTTTGATTTTCAGACGTAAAGAACAATTTTTCTTTTAGATTTTCTTCTAATATAATATTGTTTCTATTCATTGTTTTTTGCTCACCTGGCCCTTCCAAGTGAGCTTTTTTCATCACTTGGCGTCCGTCGTCGTTAACTTTTACATAAATCTTCTCCTCTGATACTACTGGATCAAATTTGGTTTTATTTAACCAAATTTGGCCACAATCATCATTAGGGTATCTACTTTAAAAAATATGTCCGGCGACCCGGTCAACCAACCAAAAATGGCCGCCATGGCAAAAAATAGAACATAGGGGTAAAATGCAGATTTTGGCTTATAACTCTGAAACCAAAGCATTTAGAGCAAATCTGACATGGGGGTAAAATTGTTTATCAAGTCAAGATCTATCTGCCCTGAAATTTTCAGATGAATCGGACAACCAGTTGTTGGGTTGCTGCCCCTGAATTGGTAAATTTTGCCATTATTGGTTATTATCTTGAATATTATTATAGATAGAGATAAACTGTAATCAGCATTAACTAGAACACACCCTCGAAATCGCGGGCACATACAGCTTGTGAAATGTTGTAGGATGATTTTTTGTAAAAGATATTATGTATGGAGAATTTCATAAAAGGTATCAAAAGCCCTCTCCTTTTTTCCAAAGTCCGATATTTGTTTCATTTCTGTTAAATTCAATTATTTTCGTGTTTCTGGCCTCAGACCACAATTATTCTTCTATTTTGCTACAATGTTTCTTTTGGTAAAAGTCAAATCAAATTAAAAAATTTGCACCGTTTCAAACATCAAATAAATGTATAACTGCTTATATATTATAGACCATTATAAGTCTAATAAAATATGCTTCAAGGACAATCCATCAGTGCTTTTTCTTTTGAGAGCCTTACTAACATGCAAATTGTAGGATATGAATCTTGTATAAATGACTAAGAAAGACTAAGGCTAATTTGAGGGGTGGTCTGAGGGGCCCGGATCCCGAAATCCCGAAATCCCGAGATGCAGAATTTAAAGAAATTCATATCCCGAAATCGAAAAATATATTCCCGGATCCCGTAAGGGGCAATCCCCAAATCCCGAGCTTCAAAACAACCGATCCCGACGCCCCGAGGTCGAGGTAGTTAAAGATGAAGTTAAGCATGGTTTACTTATTTTAATATATATGCAACTGGTATGACCCCTTAAATAGTAAACAATTGAAAGAAAACAGTAGACAGAATACAGAGAGTCTCTATATATTAAAGTAGTATAATCATAGTTTACATGTAGATAAACGCGAAAAATATGTGTCCTCTATAAGGAGGTATAATAGTTGTGGTTCTTGCGATCTTAACACCATGATATGGAGAACGATTTGATTGGCTTATTTATTTTTCACTTTTTGTTATCTTTCATACGATTGGTTGTGTTTGTGCATGTTTCAAAGCGGAAGTCTTATCTATGACTAAAAGTCAGTCTGATAACGGAATCATATCCGGACTCCTTTTTTGTCGTTTCCCCCCCCCAAAATAACTCAATCTGAATAATCATCAGAATGGTGACAAATGCGACTATGCATGTTACTTATAGGACACAGAGGCATGATGATTGATTTATTGTGGAAGGAAGAGAAGCGACACACAAAAAGAGGTCTTCTCGTTTAATAGTATAGATAATGTTCAGCAAAGTAAGATCTACAAATAAGTCAACATGACCAAAATGGTCAGTTGACCCCTTAATGAGTTATTGCCCTTTATAGTCATTTTTTACCAATTTTTCGTAAATTTTTGTAATCTTGTACAACTTTTTTGTAATTTTTTACAAAATATTTTCCTCTGTAACGAAAGGGCCAAGTTTATAGATAGAGAAAATTGTAAGTAGCAAGAATGTTCAGTAAAGTAAGATCTACGAACACATAACCATCACCAAAACACAATTTTGTCATGAATACATCTGTGTAATTTGTTTAATATGCACATATACCAAGGTGAGCGACACAGGCTCTTAAGAGCCTCTGTTAGTGTGTGTTCTTACTCTGTACTTCTTACTTGTGTTTCAAGTTGATGAAGATATTATATTTGTGTTCTCTTTTAGCTTTTCATCTATGGACACGTCTCCTGGTTTTGACTTTTTTCTCTGTTTCGAAAGTGTTAGTTCTAGTTGACGTATTTTTTGTTTTTGTTTCAACATATTATTTCAAGATTCTTTTTATGTTGGTCATTAGGAATTTTTTTGTTTAAGCTTGGAAGAGGTAATGTTTATTTTCATCTATAAAGTTTGTTTGTTTAAATTATCAGTTATTTGAATATGGTTTGCTTTGTAGCCTTAACATATCTTATTGTTTTTTTCTCATACATTATACTTGATTGGATTGAAAACAAGTTTCACATATTTGATTATTTCTAATAATAGAGTTCTAAACATCTAGTGCAGGTCCTTAGAGATTTGTCCATTAAGATAGATTGCACCAAGGTTGTTCATTGTTCAATAATACACGCTGTAGGTATCATTTAAACTCTGTCGCAGTTTTTAATAATGTTTGAGTAAATGATTATAACTTGTTTAACTGGTGTTTCTGTTTCTTTTTCATGTCCTTTGACAAAATTTTCACTAATAATTAACTTCAATTATTTGATTGATGTTTCAGCCTTTTGTTTATTGGCTACAGGCGAACTGTCACTATTGCATAATTAAATTGCAGTAGTAGAATTAACAGAGAACATGGTTATGTTGTAAATGCTTTATTGTTTATCATAAATATAGTAGTGAATCGGCGGAAAGGACAATTTCAGAAATTTAAATTACCTAAATACCTCATGGAATTTTAATAGCTCATTGGAAAGCTGAAATCGTGTACTTTTTGAAAATATGTATCGTAAATATGAAAGCTGGTACCATTATGCCGAAAATCAAGGTCCAAGGTCATCACTTAAAAAAATCCTATTTTCATCTCGAGAAACAATCCCATTGATATTTTACAAAATTAATAATCTATTCAATAAATCAAATGAGTATTAATATGTATCAATGTGTTAGTTCATACAATACGCCAGAACAACGTTATATTTAACTTTTTTGAAAGGAGTCCGTGATATACAAATTTTAAAGCCTAATAAAAACCAGTAGCATAATAACCTTGATATTTCACCTCGACAAATAGCATTTCTTGAATACTTTAGGATAAAAGTTTTTAAAAGAGTATCCGAAATGCATAGTTTACATTTGTATAAATCAAACAATCAAAATGTGCAGCCGTGCTAAATTTCCTTTCAGTTTTCAAGGATTAGACATGTCACTAAGTTTTCCTTAAATGAACTTTTTTCAATACAAGATACCTTTTCATATAACATAGTTATTGGAGTGGTAAACTACACAATGACAGCATGCATTTTGTAGAAATTATTCAAAAATTAAGACATGAACGTTTTTGGTACTAGTATCTATGATGAGTTTAATTTCATAAAAAATGAAACGTGCAAAAAAATATAGCAAACCAAAATAAAGCTATCAAATATTGTAACAAGAACTATTTTCATGATATTTCATCTGTGTCATCATTTGATAAAATTTACTGTTTGCAATAGCATGAATTGTTCTATATAATAAGAATGTTCTTATCCCGGGCATAAAAACAATGCCGTATTTGGCGAAACCTTTTCAACTTTTGATCTTCAGTGTTGTACAACTTTGTACTTTTTTCACTTTCGATCTTTTATATCTGGGCGTCACTTGTAAGTCTTGTGTGGACAAGGCGCGTTTTTGGCGTATTGAATTTTAAACCTGATGCTTTTTGTTATCTATTAATCATGTTTTTCTTTGTCTAATATGTTCTATTAATTTGTATTGTAGTCCTGTAATATTATGTTGTCATTTCAATGTTATATTTAACTTTGCCATTAAAGTGCGAGGTTTGGCATGCCACAAAACCAGGTTCAACCCACCACTTTTATTCCCCTTTAAAAGTGTCCTGTACAAAGTCAGGAAGATGGCCATTGTTATATTATTGTTCGTTTCTGTGTGTGTTGCATTTTAACGTTGAGTCGTTTGTGTTTTCTCTTATTTTTGAGAAATTGAGATAAGACGTGGCACGGTACTTGTCTATCCCAAATTCATGTATTTGGTTTTCATATTATATTTGTTATTCTCGTGGTGTTTTGTCTGATGCTTGGTCCGTTTCTGTGTGTGTTACGTTTCGGTGTTATGTCGTTGTTCTCCTCTTATATTTAATGCGTTTCCCTCGGTTTTAGTTTGTTACCCCGATTTTGTTTTTTGTCCATGGATTTATGAGTTTTGAACAGCGGTATACTACTGTTGCCTTTATTCATCAGCTATGTCAGCGGATACTGACTGGACATTATTACAACTTCCTACATTTTGGCAAAAACATAAATCAGTGCAAGGAATACCCTGCTCCTTGCAAACACATGCTTCCTGGCATGCTTTTTTCCCCTTACATGAACAAATAAGATCTTGTAGAAAGTCTGATGCCATTTGTCCCTAAAAAAAATGGCTCTAACTTGTCATTTTGTGCAGTTTTCCAACCAAAAACACATGGGGAGCCATTATTTGGGTTGGCCAAATTTGCCGACACCCAAACTTTGCTTTGCCACATTGCACGCAGTACGTGTTGCTTAAATACGGATTCACATGGCGGAAGCTTTATAAGACTTTTATCTTTATTGATAGCCAACTGATGTCTCAGCAAATTTAAATCGTTGTGATATTTCTTAAATTTGTACTTTGAGTCGTATAAAGCAGCAACAAACTCCCTAGCAGCAACTACCGCACTATCAACATCATCGTGTGTTAAGGCTACAAGATTACTGAAACGGCTTGGTTTTGTTCTTATGACGTTGAATACCGACTTTTTACCGATTCCAAAAAAACTTGAAGTGGAATCACATCCACTCAGAGCATGAACGACCGGCAGAATACCGATGACAACTGGGTCAATAGCGAAACAATGTCGTGAACTGGTATAAAACGTCTATTATCCTTCAAGCTACCTATTGTACCAGTTTGAGCCCATAATTCTTTTGTATTTTTAAGCATTAGGTAGAAATGTACAGCCATAACAAGAACATCAGTATCATCTGATTTTATAACAATTCTACCCTTGACGTCTTTCCTAACAAACATTCCTTCCGCGTGAAAAGCATGAAAACTCATTCTGGTATCTGCTTCTTCATGGTTACACCGCAATGTCGGACAACTTATAACACTACTGCGTGTCAGTTTTTGTGCAATTTCCGGATCAGTAAAACAACCAGCCATGTACAAAGCGTTTAGAAACGGCAAGTCAAATTTAGTATTTACATTTGATGTGACATATTCACCAAGAAAATGCAAAAAGGATTTTTTGTTTTGAGAGACAGACAAAAATCGTTTCCAGTCTGGCACAAGTCGACTTTCAATGACCTGGTAAAGTCCTGATCATCCTGTTTTTGACGACCTTCGTTCTCTTTCACTAGATTTGACTGATAGTAATACGTCGTACCTGTCAAAAACATCGATCACAGTTTCACTTTGATGGTAATTGGATAGAGCCCTGGCAACATAGTCATTGGCCAGGTCACCGAAAGTTGTACTTTTATTTCACATGAAATGTTTGAACAATTGCCATTCAATCTCTGATAAACACTGTTTTTGACTTATCAAAATCAGGAAGCACTGGAACAGACGAAGCAGTTTCCTCAAGCTTGTGGAGCAACTCAGCTTTAACCGATTATCTCATTGATCCGTCATCATGAAAAATTGAAGTTGGGACTGGGCCAATGGGATGCTCCATGATCTTTTCAAGAGAGACGTCATCACGTGAGCTACTTAATGTCAAGGCTCTTCGAAACACAAGCTCTGGGTCAACATGAATGTGCAGAGTGTCTCCTGTACGAGAACGAAACGGGGTTTTCTTGGACATGTCGGCAAATGTTTTTAGATTAGACCGCGACAAGGGACTATAGAAACTAGACTTTCCATCGGTTGACAATGCGTTGTTTACAAAGGATCGGAGATTTTTAATACCTGTTTCGATCGCAGTGAGAAGGGATTTCTGAATTTCTGGTGACACATGCATGCCCGTGGAAATGTTTATCAAGCATGTAGGGTGTAAACTGATATCAAATGGGTTAGTCATGCGTTCGGTGAGATGATTTATTAACGTCCTTACATGCTCCTCGTCGCGTTTCATGACAGCTTTTTGAGTTTGCCCATGCATATGATCCGCCTCGGACTTGATACCTGATCGAACGCGCATTGTACTGGCAAAATCAGCAACGACATGACGAGATAATGACCATCTGATTAACGCACACTTTTGTCCAGCAATGTTAGCTATACCCCCAATACCTTTTGAATCCTTGATAACTGTTTTTTACAAAGCCATATCACTCCAAATCCCGTTGTATCTCCCTGAAACCTGCCGAATGGAGAATTCACCATTGTCAAATACTGCTGAACCTCTGGTGGTAACTCTAACATATCTAAAAGGTAAATAGGTGCCCATCGTGAATAGTTTGTACGGTTGGTGATAAAAAAAAAAGTATGGTAGCATTTTAGAAATGGTATTCAAATGCAGTTTCCAATGTCCTTCACGTTCTGCTTTAATATTGTGTTATATTAGTTGGATGGCATGCAACAGCATTAACCAATATTTAAAAGTTGGTGATTTTTCACTGGAAGAACCAATATACTCAGTTAAAACTGGAGTCACACACTGCGTAAATGTTTCAGTAAGATTATCAACAGGCTGACTGTTACCAGAACATGCAGAAGATTCAAACTGTAAATTAGCCTCTTTCATCCTGATCCACAAATGTTTTGGTACATCAGCCAATCGATCTTCTAAATCACTACATTGGAAAAACTGAGACAACAAAACATGCATCAATGCTTCATATACAAGGCTAACCCACGAACTGCCCTGTTGAACTGTTTGCCGCTGAGCATTTGTTCTGCAGTTGTTCCTGCAAAGACACCAGAGTCAACAAGCAAGTCTTTCAGACCGGCCTCCGACCATAATTTTCCCACTGCCGCAATAAAACAAGACAGGGCATGGAAACCACCGAGTCTAATTATAAGATCAGCAAATTTGTCTTTTAGGGACCATTTGACTTGTTGAGCAACTGCATATAGCTGCTGATCCATTGTCTGAATTGCATGTTTTTGACCCAACGTATTCGCCAAATTCTGACAATTGTGCATTGCAGTAAATACAGTGGCCATATGTCGCAATTGTTCTATCTGGTTTAAAGTCAGCAAATGTGCTGAAGAAACCAGACCAAAATGGAACAAGTTGTTCGGTACAATTACTAGACAATCCATGTGGCAAGACAGATCCCTCTCTGCATATCATTCTACGAATAACCCACAACAAATCTGGAGTCTGATCGATTGGATCTGTGCAAGTGTTTAATAGTTCCAGTGCATTTTGACGTCGCAACGGTTCGCCCCTCATTTTTGGTTTCGTAAAGGGTAAGCACTGCATCAGCGAGGATACTTTTTCTTCATAGACTAATGCTTTGTCCTGTTTCCGTTGAAACCGTTGTCGGGTATTAAATCCGAATGTTCCATGTAGAACTGAATTTTGAAATATAGCACGCGCCATCGAGTGAAATGTGTTTTTTCCGTCAATTGTTTCGGTATTAATGTCAATATTGTCCACACCTTCTTGGATTAAAGAACCACAGTTAACTATACCGGACGGGACATAACAACAACCTTGTATGTTTGTTATTTCAGCATTCGCAACACTAGTCAAAAACCTCCGAACCTCGTCATACTTGACACAGAAACCATGTGCATTTAAATTTTCAATCAAAGACTTCGATCCAAACTCATGATATAACTGTACTGCAAGACCAAGACTAAATGGAGTAATTATGTTACTACAATTTGACACCAGGCACTCTGCGAGAGCAGCACATTTTCTTCGAATATCATACGAAATATCCATCGATACTGAAGAAAATGTTTCAAAAGACTTTTTGTCAAGAAGCCAAGTGATAAAACTTATCAAACAAGTTGGCAACATTGCTTCTGACATTTCCAATGATACTTCGTCATTTGCAGGATAATAATCTCCAGAAATATATACATTTTCCATTTTTTGTCTTAATATTGAGGCGGCTGCATAGAGTACATGCATATCGGTTTGTTCATTGGTTTTGATGGAACTACATGTACTCAAGTCGGCTTTTATCTCAAGCAGTTCTAATTCTGTTTTGATGCTATTCGCTGCCTTAACAGCGTCGCCAATGGAAATGTCGCTAGCAAATACAATACTAGATTTACCTTGTCCTTGTTGAGCAAAAAATACAATGGCATCCTTGTAGTGCATCTCAAGTTTAGCCTTAAGCTTAGAGGAATTACAGTAGGTCTTACTTATTTTATCAGGTAAAAAAGACTGGTACATTGTCAAGAGTGATGACAATAGAAGAGACTTTTTGTCACGAATGAGGTCTCGGTCTATAATTTTAACCACTCTTTCAAATGCCAAATCATACGCTGATTTATCAGTTGATTTTGGTCTATATGCCAAGTATGTTGTCAGACATGCTGCATGATACACTGCATTATTGAGCAAATTCTCTTTCTCTATTCGATTAATCATTTCAGCGTCGCATGCTCTAACAGCAGCATCTTTAAGATTGGCTAACCTTTCAGCAGATGAAATGGTATGCATTGTTTTCACCCTTTTATGTGACACTTTGCTGCAAATAATACACTTTGATGTTTTCAGGCACCAAAGAATTAAACAAATCGTAATATATATCTGGTGTTTCCTTTTCAGCTGAACAACATGCTACTGATTTTAAATTTTGTTTACTTGTGTAGCTTTTAAAACATGACCTATGGTACCTAAATGCGGGTGATTCACTTGATGTTTCATTGCAGAATTCATTAAAAAAACTGAATAAATCATCACGTCTCTTTGATGCAGCATTTATCAGGCTTTTTCTTCCAGATTCCGTTGATGTTATTAAAATTTCATCATCAACAGAATTGCAGATAATCCAATTGTCAACACCAACTTCCACTCTCCTTTTTTTGGCATCCGGCGGAAATGGTTCATCATAACAAACGGACAAATATGGCTGTATTTACATGCCAAAAACTACTCTGAGTACAGACTTATCTGTGAAGTTGGAAAAGTTTTAATGCCTAGCATCCACTAGACATATAAAAGTTAAATGCAATTTGTGTTTTAGAAAGATAAAATTTCTTTTGGATTTTGATGGGCATTTTTTTTCCTTCATGCACAAGGTGTGAAAATTAACTAAGTTGTGGTACAACTTTGAGATGCTCCCTCAAGTAAAAAAACTGGTTGGTATTGTTTTGATTGTCCTTAATTGACATGGACAAGAGATATCTTCACAATTACAGGTGAGTTAAAGAGTTTATCCGAGTCAGTGAGTGGACAGTATCAAAGTAATTCAGGTGTTTGTTTATTTTGACACCTTCTGCAGAAAGGAAAAAAAATGCCCATCAAAAACTAAGCAAGATTTTATCTTTCTCAAACACAAAAAGCATTTAACTTTTATATATCTAGTGGATGCTAGGCCTTAAAACTTTCCAAACAGCACAGGTAAGTCTGTACACAGAGTAGTTTTTGAGGTGAAAATACGGCCATATTTGTCCATTTGTTATGATGTACCTTAATGAAACTGATAAATTGTCCATTTGATGAAATAAAAAACAAATCAAACACACCTGAAAACCAAACCAACCCTACAATGATATTAACTTTTCCTGTTAAATTCAACAAAAACTAATACACAACAATACCAAACAATATAAATTAATCACAAAGCTTCGTAAATTATAAAATGAACAAGAAATATGCTTAAGAACGACTACAATCAACCTTCGAAAAATTGCTGAATGTTGGACTATAAATAGAAACCACAATAATGTCGGTAAATTTGTAACAAATATTCGGACTTGAAATCTCGATAAAAAGCAGATATTTAGCCAAATATTTATCTTATAAGAAATTAACTGCAAAAAGTAAATTGAGTCGATTGTAGTATTATACGGCGGCGTTATTGTTGTGCCTTTAAATTACACCTATACTGCACGTGCAAATAATGCTAGGTGAAAAACGATGATTTTTCAGTGTTATTTTCAACCATTTTTAGATGCCTTGTGCTTTCCATATAGGACTATTTGAATATGATCTTAAATTGTATAAAATTCAAGAATAATTATATAATTTACCAATTTCGTTCACAAATTATTTTTAAGAACGTGTTTGATTTGAAATATGAGTACCGAATCAGCAGTGGGGTATACGACGCAAGTTGGGTAACGTCAGTTAAGGCTATTTTTAACGTCATTTGTACCACATTTGATATTAACGACAAACATTTTTCAGAAGTTGAATAATCAATAGACATTTTAAGCCATTTAAATCCCATGAGGTATTTAGGTAATTTAAACTCGTTAACTAAGCGACTTTTTTAACATTCGCCGCTCCACTATAGTTGATGTCGCTTAAAGAACAATCATTTCACTTTCTAATTGCTCACAGTGATAATGTATCCAATGATTTCCTCTACTACACCAAACACTTCTAGATAAACATTTTGTTTTACAGTTTACAGTCTTCAAAGTTCTTGTCTTTATTACAAGTGTGTATGAAAGCTTTAGATCATGTGGTTCGAAAATCTTGAGCGTGAATTAATAGTTGACTAATGTAGGTTACTGAATAATTGTATTGACTAGTATTAATGATGCACTGAATTAACAAACCCCTGTAATATAATATCACGTTAATAGCAACATATATAAAATAATTCCTTTAAAACATGCATTTTATCAATCTACTAAATTTACGTAAAGCGTGTACTTACGTTACTTAGATTAACCAATTAACTGTAAAATACGTCACAATGTTGGAAATTAACAAAAGGCGCAGTTAGTGCGTTGGGTAAATCATTCGCCAGACCTCTGTTTACATAGCTGATGACCTGCTTTTCAACCAGCTGTTCCTAGTATAAGATTGCTCCTTATCAATTCCTGATTTATCTATGTGCAAGTGCAAGTTAAAATGTTTAATCCTCTTCGTCAATAGCCCGAGGTTCTACAGGTGTTCTTCATATATCTTCCCATAATAATAACATCATCTATAGACATATTGTTGTCGGTTAAACAATCCTCTAGTATCCTCTGGTTATTTGCTAGGCTGTTGGTTAGACCAATCGGCATCATGTTGTACTAAAAAAACACAACGGACCGACTGTAAAGGCTATTTGTTCTTTGTGTGGTTCATACATCTCGATCTGTTGGTATACTGACTTGATGTCAACAACGGAGTAATAGGTCAATCAAGCCAAACAATCCAACAGTTCATCTATTCTGGGAAGAGCTTCTCTATCTTTTTCGTGGCATGGTTTAGATTCCTGTAATCCAAATATGTGCGTAAGCTTGAGTCTTTCTTCCTTACTAGTGCCACATTGGAGAAGAAGAGGACTATGTAATGATCGGATAGTTCCCACATCAAGTAGTTGTCTCAAATGTCCCCCTCAGCATATGCTGTTTATGGTATGTAGTGGTATCTCTCTTTGAATGGTTTGTATTCTAGAAGGTCAACCATGTTAAGTACTGTGTCAGTGTGACACACTTCGTCATCGTTTTTAAAAAAGATGTCCATTTAAGAACGGATAAACGCACGTCCTTCTTCAATCTGTTCATCGGTAAGATCACTCTGAGTACATCCCAGCATGTCCATGATAACTTATGTTTCATTTTCTGATGTTGTTGGCTGTGGTGATTCAATGGTGAATGGTTGGATTTCACAAACTATAACTGTTGGTGATACATTGCATACTGTTGATTTTGGTTGTTAATTTAAAATTTGTTATATGTACTGGTCCATTTCTGTGTTGGTAGCTGATAAGTGTTAGTTTAATGTATAAATCTTTGTAAATCTTGGCAAGTAAGAATGACTAGTACAGCTGTAGAATCATGATACGGTACTTCTTTGTCTATGAAGCTGCTTACTGTGATATATGAATTTGGTGGTACTGTTATCGACTTGATCCCTCCACTTCTGAAAACTACAAGACCACTGGTGTAAATGTGATAATCGTAACTGCAGTTACGTATATTTAAAGATGGCGGACGAAGTTTCTGTTCAATATTACAATATTTTGTCAATAACGTTATTATTATGTATTATTCTGCGGTATTTCGTGTCTTTTATAACGTATTATTGAGTTTGAAACTGAAATACAAAGGTTATTTTCATCGCTCAACCGCTAAATGGAGAAATCAGCCGTAAAAATACCCCGAGAGGATATGGGTAACTGTATAAAATTTTATCCATAACTGTATTAAACATTAACTTTTTTTGTCAGACCACCAATTAAAAACCCCCATCTATTCAACCAAATTTTGCAATTTTCACAGCTTTCTAGATATTTTACCTTAAGTTTAACTTCATGGAAACCAGGTATATCCAGAATTATACATGTATCACCTTTCTACATGCCAATTTCTAATCTATGTTTAAAATCTTCTGAGAAGGAATTGCCTTCGGGAAAATAACAGTACTCCAAAAATAACCCCTGTTGTCTGGAAATCTTAAATTAGTACACAACGGGTGCCACACGTTGAGCAGGATCTGCTTACCCTTCCGTAGCACCTGAGATCACCCCTATTTTTTTGTGGGGTTCGTGTTGCTAGTTCTTTAGTTTTCTATGTTGTGTCATGTGTACTATTGTTTGTCTTTTTTTCATTTTTAGCCATGGCGTTGTCAGTTTATTTGAAACTTATGCAGAGTATAATTGTTGTTTATTCAGACGGAATGGTTTCTTCCATGAGATGGGGCAGTTGATTCCATTATAAGGTCAAAGGTCGTGCCTAATTTGGTCTGTTTAATATCAGGGATTAGGTTCTCAGGTTACAATTGCAGACTGCCAGCTTCTCACTTTTTATTTGGCTGTTTTATACAAAGGACATTTACTCTATAGGAATAAGTTTTCAATTTCACCCACCATTCATCCCAATCTACCACCTTCAATATTTCACTGAATGTGGGACAGTTCTCAGCAACCCAGTGGTGGTTTATTAATAAATGACCATTACGAAATTCACCCCTGGTTAATTTCTCTTCTTATCCCCAAGTAATTAACTACTTTTCATCTCTCCACCGTCAATTCAACCCCTTTTCGTAGCACCCTGCTACGAGATGAAGCGATCTTTTTTTTAACCCTCTGCGTTCCAGTTGATTGGCAGAGTGTCCATGTCCATGGGGCTTGGCTACCAACTTTACCAAGTGTCGTCGACAGGGCCTGGGGCAAAATTTTCCCAGCTGAGATACTGACTCCCAAAGGGCAAACTTATATTATAATAAAAGTGAAACTTTATCAAGCCTTTGTTATCAACAGCCTTATCAATTTGTCGAAGTACTTGCGTTAGGTTTAGTCATTTGTCTGGTTCTGGTTTTTATATGGTCAGTAATTGTGGTTCTTCTTCTGAAAGACTAGCCGAGAGACTAGCATTTGGTCCCATGTTGTATATACATGTACATGTTTATGATGAGTATGATTTGCCACCAGCTGTTCCAGGGTTAATGGGCAACTCTCAAAGAAACTTGTCTGATAGAGGATCTTCAAACTTAAGTTAGAGGTCTGAAGGTAATCATAAGGCACAATAGTATCCAGGATCACATAGAATGTGTTTGGGGCGTCACTTGGCATTCGTCGTCCCCTGTGTGCTTACATGTCATGTAGGTCTCAAGTAATCACTAGGCATCACTAGGCATCCGTCTATCAATATTACTTAAGCTGTCATTTCCTCAAGGACGAAAGAATAAATTGAAACTTATGCAGAGTATAAGTGTTGTTTATTCAGACGGAATGGTTTCTTCCATGACATGGGGCAGTTGATTCCATTATAAGGTCAAAGGTCGTGCCTAATTTGGTCTGTCTGATATCAGGGATTAGGTTCTCAGGTTACAATTGCAGACTGCCAGCTTCTCACTTTTGATTTGGATGTTTAATACAAAGGACATTTACTCTATAGGAATAAGTTTTCAATTTCACCCACCATCCACCCCAATCTACCACCTTCAATATTTCACTGAATGTGGGAACAGTTCTCAGCAACCCAGTGGTGTTTTATTAATAAATGACCATTACGAAATTCACCCCAGGTAAATTTCTCTTCTTATCCCCAAGTAATTAACTACTTTTAATCTCTCCACCGTCAATTCAACCCCTTTTCGTAGCACACTGCTACGAGATGAAGCGATCCTTTTTGGAACCCTCTGCGTTCCAGTTGATTGGCAGAGTGTCCATGTCCATGGGGCTTGGCTACCAACTTTACCAAGTGTCGTCGACAGGGCCTGGGGCAAAAATTTTCCCAGCTGAGATACTGACTCCCAAAGGGCAAACTTATATTATAATAAAAGTGAAACTTTATCAAGCCTTTGTTATCAACAGCCTTATCAATTTGTCGAAGTACTTGCGTTAGGTTTAGTCATTTGTCTGGTCCTGGTTTTTATATGGTCAGTAATTGTGGTTCTTCATCTGAAAGACTAGCCGAGAGACTAGCATTTGGTCCCATGTTGTATATACATGTACATGTTTATGATGAGTATGATTTGCCACCAGCTATTCCAGGGTTAGTGGCTAACACTCAAAGAAACCATCTTATAGAGGATCTTCAAACTTAAGTTAGAGGTCTGAAGGTAATCATGAGGCACAGTAGTATCCAGGATCACATAGAATGTGTTCGGGGCGTCACTTGGCATTCGTCGTCCCCTATGTGCTTACATGTCATGTAGGTCTCAAGTCATCACTAGGCATCCGTCTATCAATATTACTTAAGCTGTCATTTTCTCAAGGACGAAAGAATAAATTTCGATTTATGAGTTTGACTGTCCCTCTGGTATCTTTCGTCCCTCTTTTTGTTAAATTAGAATACTATGGAGCGCATTTATCCTGATTTTTTAATGCAAACTCATAGACTAGTGAATTTTGGCTCATAATGGTTTAAATAAATTTCTCTTTCACCAAAAGATTCATTTCTGCAAATTTGTTGGTTAGTTTAAGTTTTTGTCCGAGTAGAGCTACTTTTACATACGTTCTAAATTGGAAAGATTAATTGTTGGTCTGACTCCTTTAGAAAAGGATACCCGTAACTGTTGAGTCAATCTAATTAAATGCTGTTGAGTTTCGTTGTTTCTGCTTCATTCATTATCCTTGATTTAATATATCGGATAAACATTTTTTCGGTGATGAATCTGTCATAAATTCGTCAAAAGTTTAGAAATTATGGGAAATTAAAATAAATGTAGGCGTACAATATCATTACAACATTTAAAAAAATGCCAGTTTAAGACGTCTTCAAACTAAATCGATTTGAAGTTGGATGTGTAATGATTGATAAGTTAATTTTACATGCATGAAATTTTTACTAAGTAGTGTGTATTGGCTTTGAACTAGATTTCAGTAACTGCGAGTGCTTTCAGATCTGTAATTGGTGTCTTTTTTTTTTGTTTGGATGTACAAGTACCCTCCCACGTCCACTCTAAAAAAAAATTGTTGGATTCTATGTGTATCCACCTGAAATATTAGGCCTTTTTAACTGATTGTTGTCTTCAGGAGGCTGTTATTCAGTGGTTGTCGTTTGTTGTTACATATTTGATGCTAGTTAATTATTTTGACATGAATAAGACCATTAGTTGACTTTTTGAATTATGTTAAATTTGTCATTTCGGGGCCTTTCATAGCTGACTGTGCGGTATGAACTATGCTCACTGTTCAAGGCCGTACGGTGACCTATAATTGTTAATATCTGTTTTATTTGGTCTCTTGTGGAGAGTTGTCTCATTGGCACTCGCACCACATGTTAAAAATATATACTGAAAGTTTGCAATAGATGAATGTCTAAGTGCTAGGTACCACGGTGCAGTCGAACTACATTACTGTAAGAAGTCATCGCCTATACATACCTTTTGTGTATCTTCGATGTTGGAAAGTGTGTTGGTTCCTAATATCAGCGGTACCTGTTTTTTTTATATCTAATGTCTGGTATAACTAGAGGTATACATGGGTAATCATGATGTTGACCTTGTATTTGTATGTAAGTCTCAGTATAAACAATGTATGGTAATCACTGCCCATCTGCATATTCTATATCAAGCAAAGTGTCAATCTCCATTTAAGGTGTATTTATGTGTTGTTGAATTAAAGACTATCTAGTGGTTAAAACTGTTTAGCCGGTATCTAATAATGCTTATGTCTCTATTCAATTTATATACATATTCACTTCTGTTGGCTTACCAAAGAGTCTTGGTGTTGTATTTACTGTCTGACTTTGGTAACCTTGCTGCTCTGTAAACTTATGAATGTTCCCCTGTATTTGCTTGTTGGTAGTTTTAATGCTGTTTGCTGACTATGGCCCATCTAAACCATGCATCATATCTTCAAATGTACTGACTGTATACATCTCCAGCATTGGCATTCTTTTTCGGAGTTATCTCTGCCTCAACAGTTGTTCTGGCATCTATCTTCATTTCCTTTGCTACCTTTATATTTTTGTTGCTGTTGTCTGAACGGTGTTTGTTGTTGCCATGTTGTTAATATAACTTAAATTGCCAATCGACTCTTAAAGGAGTCATTACAGTCTTGCATAACGATTACAGTGGGATTATTTTGCAATTATCTTGAAAACTATAAAGAGAGATATAAACTATAAGCTGTAGAAATGATAACCCAACAAAAATATACAAAATAACATTACAAAAATCGAATTCATGTCGGACATCTGATTCACCTGAAAGGAGACTTTGAATAACCAGTCAAAACATTTTAAGGTTAGTTTTTTTTCCTTCACTTTCTAGAAAACCACGAGAAACTATCATCTGACACCTTACATGGTTATTATGACAATAAATGACGCCCTGTATACATTTTTGTGTTTTGTCAATTATCTTAGAGGCTTAAAAAATAACAAGATTAGATTTGGCAGGAAAAGGCCACAGCAATTATTAATGCCCGCGTCACACTGTCCCGATTTTTATATACGATGGACACCCGAATGCGAAAATTGTAAGTTCGTACGAAGTTGGTCCCGATCTCGTTAAAATACCAAAAAGTGACCGAAGCAAGTACGATGAATAACGAAGTCTATACGATGGTGTCGAAATTATATACGATAGCAAAAGATGGACATACGATGGTTAACCGAAGACGGGTATTTAAGCTTCATATCTCAGCCGAAGCCTACGCGATGGATCACGAAGGCTACACGATGGATTACGAAGGCTACACGATGGATTACGATGATGGCGCGACGGCCATACTATGTCTAAAAGATACGAACAGAATTTCGACAACATATCGTTTCTGTACAAGTCTGCCATGCATGGCGGGAAATCGATCTTTTTGTCTAATTCTTATAAAACTTAGTTTATTATCCCCTCGCCTACTACATGTAAGTTGCGTGTAGATAAAATTGTTATGGACACTCTAGAACCAAAATGCTCAAAACTTGGTATGGTGTTACTCGTTAAAAATATCTTAAGCGCTATTGACTTTAAAGTTTAAAGGTCAAGGTCACAGTGGCAGTTGAAATACAAGGCAATATCACCCTTGTGGACACTCTAAAACCAATATGCTTCAAAAGATTTTAACCACATTTGGTATTGTTCCTCCTTGTAATGATCTGACATTTTTTACGTTCAAGGCCAAAGGTCAAGGTCATGCAGATGGACTTGTTTTTTCTGCTTGAAATAGCATAATACACAGGAAATTGGTTGCTCATTTTCTTACCTGCTGGTTCTAAAGACAATATTAAAGGTATTTCCAGTTACTGAATGTTTTGGTTGATTTCTAAAAAAATAGTTTATGTATCAAATATGCATATTCAATTTCCCAACTTCTGCATGTGTCTTATACAAATACTGTGTCCATATTTGTCCCCAATATGTTACATACGAGGGGGTGCCACGCTCGGCATTGCCTTGTTTGAACTGTAAAATGTGTGCACTAGTCTGAATAATCACCCATAATTATGCCCATATATTACTGATCTATCTTAAAGGTAAGGTAATGGGTTCGTTGATCCATTTTATTCAAAACCAGCTTTCCAGGAGAATATCATAATAATATAGACAAAAGGAAGGATGTGGGGAAAGCAACAAATGCGGCAAAATATGACATATAGAAAACAAAATGGTTATGGAGTAAACATTCGTGTGACAACAACTCAGACGATACATAAAAAAATCAGAATAATGAAAAAAAGTTGGTTTTCCTGTATGTATACGTGTACCTGCAGTGTTGGTGTACGAGGCGCGTTTATGATTTTCATTATGTTACTTGATATGAAAAATTGACAAAAATAATATTTTACTTTTAAACGTAAATCCTTAGCCTGTTATAGCTGCTCTTCTTGTTCCATTTGAATTAATAGAAACAACGCTGTCTCCTTTCTTGTTCTCATAGAATCATATGATATGAGCTCCATGTTTTGTGAACGTCTTTCTTAACTGTCGTATTAGACTGACCAGTGCATATCGCGCATGGCACTTTAAATGTATTTTAGCGCGAAAACTAAATTACATTTAGCTGGATTTATTGCCGTCGTAGTTCCATCTTGTCGCCTTCGTACTTTTATTCGATGGCAACACGACGGGATTACGAGGTCTTCACGAAGTCGTGTTGCCATCGTAAGACCTTCGGGTATCTTCGTGATTCATTTATGTAGACATCGTAATGTCAAAACTGCCCGTTGGAAACGATGGAAACACGAATGCAATACGATGTGCAAAGATGCATTCCCGGTGACATTACGATGGAGAGGATGGTGATACGAACTCAATACGAACCCTCAACATCGGACGCACCTTCGGAGATTTTTTAACATGTTAAAAAATTTAGAACCCTTCCCGAAGTTGTCCCCGAAGGCTAGAAAAAGTGGCCGATGGTTCTCCGATGGTTAAAGATGGCACTACGAATAGCCCGATCTGGATACCATCAGTCCCGATTTTGAAAATTTCCATTATCGTGTTGCCATCGGCGTAAAAATCGGGACAGTGTGACGCGGGCATAACAGATATGATACAGGAACTGATATATGAAATGCAATGCGTGATCATGAACACAAATCCACTGATAAAAATGCATACGTGTCTTTGGAAATTTTATATGATGATCGCCGAATATGTTTGAGGTGGCAGACCATATCTGAAAATGGAAAGTTCAAGATTAGCTTATAACTCTTATGTTATCTAAGCGCAGCCGGAAATCTACTACAAGTCAAGAGACTAACCCTGGATATCAAAATGTGCAAGCGCTACCAACGATAAATACGAAACTGCAACAAAGTATACATGTTTTTATGTTATAAAGTCCCTTATTAATTTACTTTAAAGTTATCCATTCAATTTCTGTTATTGTCCACTCTTTGTCCAGGTTTCATCTATTTTGCCTTGAATCATGAATGACAGTCTTGGCATTTGAACTTTTGTACAGCTTCCAACATGCAGTGGTGGTTTTATCTAAAATCAGATAATTTAAACCTAAAATCAACAAACAAAATCAAATAGCAGTTCCATCCATAGTAACTGAAATCTAAACCAAATTAAGGTAGGGTGGTTGTGTTTGATGTAGAAATTTTCCTAGGCTTAAAAAGCTTCTGCTGTACCCAAGTATCGACGTCAAAAAAGGTGGATTATGGGTAAATCAATCACTTTCGAAGACCCATAATCCAACTAAAAACCAACTGCAGACACGGTGGTATGATCATAACCGATAACTGATTTAAAATTGAGATTTTAAATCCTATCATTTTGAAAGCTATAATAAAAAGAAATTAAACAGGTAATTATCGAAAAGTGCATTGCCCTTGAACGAAGAGTTTGTGGTTTGGTTTGGTTTTTTTTCGCCATGGTTGTCTTGAAAACTATAAAATATGGAGCGTAAAAAAGACTTATTACCACAATAAACGAAATATATACGCCTTAAAGGGAGTTATTGACCTTTAATCACAAGACTTAGTACAGACATTTTTCGTATTCTATGAATGTTTTTTTTTTGTCTGCTATATTATATGGCATCAGATAAAGATCAAACTGTTTTTTTTACTGAATATGTTTTACAAATATTCAAGCATAACCATTTACATTAAAGGTGAAAATAAATTTGAAAATGTAAGTTATGAAATTCAATGCAGATTATAGCCCTTGTGAGCTTCTAGTTTAATTTATTATGCAATCAGTCCTAATATATCCATCATCAGAATTAACCTATAAGCTGCATCAATAAATTTTATTTATATAGACAATAACTGTTTAGTGTCTTTAAATATCAGCTGTATTTGTACGAGGCTAGGAAACAAAGTGTATGCGAGCTTTTAGCGAGCTACTACACCTGTTTCGAGCCGAGTACAAATACAGCTGATATTTAAAGACACTAAACAGTTATTGTCTTTATCCTGCAATTAATTCTGTATATTGTTTGTGTTTTGAAAGACACAAAAACTAACATATTTAGCATTTATTTTCTATTTGTAATCCCCTGAGGCCCGCGTAGTAATATCAAAATCAAACATTACGCTGAAGACGGGTTCGCAAAAAAGAATCTCGAATGGTCAACAATTATTACATCGCTCAAGGTGAATAATTATCTATTTTAACATAACAACTAATTTCAACAGTTAAAAACAAATAACAAAACATTGTCAAATTTGAAACAGACGTGTACAAGTTGTCCTACGCTTCAGGCTTTACATTCACTAAACATGCATGCTGAAATTGACATGGTTGATTTTGCAACACAATCATACATATTCAAGTTTTGAAATCGACAATTGTCATCGTCATTTGAATGCAACTGGAATACACATTCTGAGGTCACACGGGTTCAAACAATACTCAGTCCGGCAGTAGGCGGAGCTTTAGAGCGATATCTGTATAGTATACAGATACAGCATAGCGATATCTGTAGGGCTGTATCTGTATAGTAGGACACCCAATTGCAGGATAAAATAGACTAAACTAAGATAAGTCAGTATGTAATAGCTCTAACAGAAATACACGCTCAAATCTCTTCATCTTTAAAAATAAAAATATTTTCTTCTTTCGCAATAATTAACGTTCTTATATATCTTGTTTAATATGTTATCTTGTCAATTATCTTGCGAGTGTTTAACGGTTTGTATCAAATTACTTATTTGTTGCGTGACTTTGCAAAAAATAAAACAAAACTAAAACCATCAAACCCAAAGGATTGGTTCCTATTATTAGCCCGTTGTATCCAAACCCTAAGGATTGTTTTCTATTCTTAGTCCGTTCTTTCCAAAAGTGATTTGTCACGCAAATAAAATTAATGTTATGAAACG
Organism: Mytilus edulis; assembly: GCF_963676685.1. Classification (NCBI taxonomy): domain Eukaryota; kingdom Metazoa; phylum Mollusca; class Bivalvia; order Mytilida; family Mytilidae; genus Mytilus; species Mytilus edulis. Next base: position 69,008,365 of record NC_092345.1, on the reverse strand, counting down.
TAGAAAATTTTATGGATTTAAACCGATGTACAAATATTACCATTTGGCTCTTCGATGGATATTTAAAAATGAAAAAAAATCCTAAAAACTTTTAATATTTAACGGTTTTCAAGCATGAACACAAAAGAATTTATAAATTATAATACATACTAAAATATATATACAAGATCGGCAGGTGAGAAATTCATTGAATTGACAGTCTAATATGTGGAGTTCAATAATAAAAAAAAAAAACACCACCAAATATGATTTTGAATTATACATAATTGGAGGGTGTCGAATTTTGATTAATTAATGTTTCGATAAGTTAGGAGATCTTACTTCTGAAGCAGACTTCTTCCTGGTTTTGAACTCGATATATATTTACATACATCGATCATAATTATTAATACTTAAAGAATTAAATTCAAAGACCAAAGACTTTAATGATTTGTAAAACACTTCAGACATTTAAAAGGCTCTGTGCACTTCCCTGTTCTGGGTCAGTAGTCCCTTTGTAAAATCACCACACAGTCTATAATGGATCTATATAATAAGGAATGTGTATTTCTAAATACTCACATACAATAAAGACTTGGATGTTCTCTACGAAAAAGGATTATATAGGGAAAGTTATACGATGACGTAAGACAGAAATCGGAAAACAAAATCTGCGTTCTCCTGGCATTAATGTAGAAAGGTCAAAGTCCATTATTTTCATTTTCAAACCCTCCTGGAAAGAATCATAATGATTTAAAAAAAAAAAAAAAAAAAAAAAGTGTGCTACAAAAATGCTTTTAGGTTTAAACAATTCTGTGGAATTTCTGTTGTTGAAATCCTGCATGTTAATGGTTTTGGAGAAGTTGAGAGTAAAATATCCCTGTCTCTATCATACAAGTATATAAACTGCAAAGAGGAAACCAGTAACTCATATTGATTCTTGTACTGTATAATTTAGAAAATGAAATAAGTAAAAACAGCACTTTATAAATTGCATGCGTCTGAAGCGCTTTTCTGGATTTACCTTCATCAGGAAAGTAAAAGAACAAATAGTTGATCGCCATGTATAAATGTATGAAAACCGAAACAGTTGAAAAGCTTAATTACAAAAAAAAGATAAATAACAATATCACACATCCATCTAAGGGCAATTTTGTCTGCGGGAGTTAAAACCTTTGTTTTTTCATCATTACTTAATTTATAGAAAGATAATTTAAGAAAAATCTGCTATAAAACGTATCAGTTCCGAATAACTGAATACTTATATCTCCAAAGACCAGTCCTACAGCAGCGGGATCGACCCAGTGTTGAAAACAATGAAACAATAAAAACAGCACTTTGTTAATATTCGTCCAGACTGCGTTTTATAACAAATGGGGTGCAACATGGAATAAAGGTGAATAATGTCATATAGTTACATACATTCTATGAGAGATTTATTGAAATAGCAAACCCAACTGGCAAAATCCATGTTTTGAAGAATCAAAATTGGATGCAACAAGAGATTCACATATTAAAAAAGAATTGAAATTGACTTGGTGTAGAAGAAACAACACACTTAACCAAAGGCAACTAAACGAAACACTAAGTACATAAAAGCAACGTGACTTCCAGTTTCTGATATAAAAAAATGATATAAAGGAAATGCAGTATAATGCCAACCAAGCCCCACATCACAGAAAAGATAACTGAACCGAATCAAAACTAAGACAGTATCTAATACTCAATGTACAGTGGCAAATATTTCATTCAATTTCAGGATCAAGCTTATAATAAAGTAGTCGTGGTGGAAGATAATAACACACCCTTTATGCTGGGTTAATGTTGTTAATGATGCCCATTTTTCGGGGGTTAATTTACTAGTGTCATCAAATTACTATAATAGTAACTACGATACTTTTTTCATTTCGATAAAATAACTTATTGGGAAATAGTTTCAAAGTATTTGAATGTTGTATTTACGGTAATAACATGGAGTTTTTTCTTATAAAATTTATGATTACTATACAGATATGAACACTTGTAGACCTAAATCCTGTCAATACTTACATTTTGTCATCGCCAAGGTCATGCTTTTTTAAGACTGTTGAAGACGTTTGATGACTTTAATCAATTGGATGTATATATACTGATTGGTATCTTAGTCTTTGAAAACATGATTTATCAGTTGTTATTGGCTTAAACTAGTTTTCAGTAACTGCGAGAATTATTATACTGGTAATTTCTTTTGACCTTTTGGCTATGCTGTTATGCGAATTTGCCATAAAAAGGAGGGCTGAGCGTGTATTTTTATGTGTCCGTCCTAAGTTAGCCTAAATTTTTGTTTTGTTAATTTTTATTGTTTTTTTTTTTTAATAAACTTCTAATTTGAATGTTCACATTGTGTCATGTAGAAGCTTTTTTTTTTTTAGCAAACTAATTTATCTTGAAAAAAAAATCTGTATGCGTTTTTTAAAAGGTGTCAATAAAATTGTCTACGCTTTTTCACTACTTATATAATTGTATGATTTCATAAATTTTGATTTTAATCTTATTTTTTAAACCTATATATTAAAGAACATACTGCAAAACATTTTTCTTTAAAATAATGCATGAAAAAAACCCACCATAAATAGCGCGGGTTCAGAGATTAATAAATAGACCCCCTTTCATGTTTATCCTCGCTCATCCCTGACTCTTTAAGCGTTATTGCAAATGTGCTAAAGAGACAACAACCCGACCATAGAGCAGACAACAGCAGAAGGTCACCAACAGGTCTTCAATGCAACGAGAAATTCCCGCACCCGGAGGCGTCCTTCAGCTGGCCCCTAAACAAATGTATACTAGTTCAGTGATAATGAACGCCATACTAAACTCCAACTTGTACATAAGAAGCTAAAAGTTAAAATAATACAAGACTAACAAAGGCCAGAGGCAGTCCTGACTTGGGACAGGCGAAAAAATGCGGCGGCGTTAAACATGATGTTTATGAGATCTCAACCCTCCCTCTATACCTCTAGCCAATGCAGAAAAGTAAACGCAAACCATGAACTTAGAGTTCAATATAACCATAATTTTATAAAAAGTGATATTGTTTTGTTGACCTTGTTCCTGAATGTACACAAGGACAAAGACGACATGAACGACACACTTATACAATTCATAATGCGATCAGTTACATACATAACAATGTATCAGTCAAATTTAAAACTAAAATTGTTTGTACTTTATCATTGTGATTCGGATTACATCCCCTTAATTTGAACTTTGGTGGATAGTTGTCCCATTGGCATTAATTCATACCACATCTCTTTAATGTGTATTTAAAACTTCTGGTACCGATTTTTCTTTATCAAAAATCTGCTTTATTATCGATTGTGTATCGGATTTTTATTCTAACGTTGATTTGAAATGTGTTTCGGTGAAAAGGGGGTCCACTTTTCAAGTAAATCAGTAACAGACAAGTTTGGAAGTGCTTAACCATAATTCTGTTTATTCTAGGGCCAATATTAGCTTTGTATATTTAAAACCTGCCCAAGACTATACGGTTTGAGGTATTAAGAGATCATGTAAACATGGCTTCCTTGTATACCTTGTTTAACAATATATATCATGCATTCAATAAGCAAACAATTATTAAATGTCGGGTATTATTATGCAAATGATCACACGGTACACTGACAATGTAATAGTTGGCATATCGGATTTCTGAAACTATCTATGTACCGATACTGAACACTATCTACAATTTTTGGTGTAAATTTGACTTTTGTGAGAAATTATTTTCAATGAACATCGTGCTGATTTGAATGATATTAACCAAAAGGTTACTATTTATTAATATTATTAATCCTTTCTACGAAGGTGTCAAATTTAGTGTTCATTGAAAATCTGAATGCGGAAGTTCTATAACGACTAATAGAATGGAATAGATTTCAACAAAGACATAAATAATTTAAATGGTTGTTCTCGTACGTGTAGTTCAGACTTCATTGACGTTATAGCATGGGCTGATGAGACCAGGGATAAATACAGATTAGTGTGTTCAACCGGGTAACATGGCTTCAATTTCAAAAGGAGTTGAAGATTTGTCCCAACTTGAGAGACTTGATGAAGACAGCATTCAAAATGTTCTGAGAGACAGATATGCTAAAGATGAAATATATGTAAGTAAAATATTAAGTCATTTGAGCACATGAATTGTATTGTACTGCCGATCTTTACTAGTCGACATCGCCAGTACTTGATATATTACAATGTATGTATGTCGAATGTTTTTTTTCTTCAAAAATATAGAAAAACCGGGGTACTAGTAATTATAAAAGAGGGGCAGAAGATATCAGAGGGACAGTTAAACTCATAAATCGAAAATAAACTGACCGATTGTAAAATGGTGACGAAATACTTTAGAGATATAGAACCTAAAACATATAATCCGAATTATCATGCTACATGTATGGTACACTTTGCCCTTCTGGAGATAATGTAAAACGTATGACAGAAATACAATGAGTGTTCACGTTGGTCACTATTTAAAAAATGTAAATAGGTAATGATTGATCTCGAGATATTTAATAAATTAATTTGTTGGCAAACCATCGAAATTGTTAGCATCTATATAACGTCACAGTACCCAAATTGCATCTATTCGCCAAAAATAGGGGAGGAAATTTTACACATTTTCTTTGAGACTAAACAATTTGTATTTTCATTATTTGACATTATACACGTCGAATTTCAAAATAGGTAAATTTATTTAAAAAAATATATAGTTTACACCAATAGATGAAGCATTCACTGGAAAAAGTAAATCATTTTTTTAAAGATGACTTTATGAGAACGCATAACGACGTTTCTGTTGATTTACTTATGTCAAATTGTTCTAAATATTTGAAATATTTCTCGAAATACTAAAAGTGTCAACTTGTGAACGATGTCTACATTCATTTTTAAGACGGAAGAAAAATTAACTACTACGGAAAGAGACCGGTCTGTGATTGTTTGGTCCGTCTTCATTTATATCAAGACATTAGAAGAGGGGGGGGGGGGGGGGCTATACCTTTTTATGTTAACCTGTTTTGGCCTTTTTCAAGACGTTGTTAACTATTATCTGAGATAAATGTTAGCTGTTAACTGTTTTCAACCCACTTTGTTAACTGCTATCCTTTCAGATGGAATCGAACCACCCCAAACAAAATCAAATTTTGAATTCAAGAGAAAACTGATATTGATTTATTATGTGCATATAACGATATGTTTCAGTCACCCATGTTAGATTTTGTTTTTGGGATCGGGATGAGGAATCTGTTAAAAAAAGAGCGGTGTCGGCCTTCAGATTAAATGTTATGGGATTTTTTTTATTCGATTCATGGGTAATAGAGCAAGTTATATAAACCTTAATATTGCAAAAAATGTTGTGCCTATAATTATATACACAGTATACAAACACTAAGTTACGGTCTTTTAAACTGACGAAATTGCTTATATATGTGCAAAATGTTATTAATTATGTGTCACACGTAACTTTTGTGAATGTTTAAACCTCCTTACAATTATACCAATGGTTTTGTACTCAATTCTATGGATCGATCATTCTTGCAATTCACTGACATTAAATTTGGGTTTTTTAAATTGCATAATCTTTGTATATTTTTCTTGATAATTGTTCAAGTGTATTTCAATATTTAGGAAGCCATCTTACTTGTTTTATTCAGTTTTGAGAATTGCTACGAATAAAACATATTTCGAAACTACAATTAGGCATAGGCTTATTAATATCAAACGGTAGCAGTTAAGCTCAATATGGAATAGAAAGACATCCAAAACAAAAACCAAAATTCAAACGCATTCAAAGATATATCTATTGCCTAATGCGGGGTTCACACATTGCCGATTATTGTTCCCGTTTGAGATCAGACAGCGATACAACACGAAAAGTAAAAAAGTCAGATTACTATCCTCAATTATCTGGAATGTCCTATCATCGTCTGACCGCAGTCGTTTAAGTTCTTAACAGATTCCTACGGGTCGGGAAGGGTCCGAATAGTTCGACGAAGCACCCCGACAGTTAGATGCGTCCCGTAACATTCGGGGAAACTCAGCCGATTTTGTCTAGTCGGATTACAATCGTGCCTATGATAAATTCTGCTGTATCGGATCAAAATCCTAACAATGTTCTGTGTATTCTGGACGGTGTCCTGTGGAACGGGAATGATCTGGAGAAATTTTTCATTGCCGTTTTTCTGCCGATTGAGTCCAGATTGCATCCAGATCTTGTCGATTGCGAACCGTTTTTGCCGAAACCGTTCCGGAACAGTCCCGTTATTAATACGAAATTCGTTAATGATACCCACGTCTGAGTCCCGACAATTACAGAATACAATACTACTGAGACCAAACAAAGCCGTTTGCAATGTGTTAGAGCGGACTGTTTTATATTTGTCGGATTACATTCGGTAGAATCGGGACGCAGTCGTGACAGACTCGGTCGAATTTTACCAGGCGAAATATACAAATTGGATTAGAAGCGGATTGAGAACGGGATTATCGGGATAAATTCGATTGGAAACGGTTGAATATCGATGCTTCCTGAACAATATCTGATTGTTGTCGTGATTAAATTATTTTTTTACAAATTTAAATTAAAGTTTGAATTTCCATCCACGATTCACAGGATCTTGATCAGACTTTTGACAAATTTTAATCGGGAATAGTCCTGTCAAGGACGGCAGTAAAAATCGTGAATGTGTAACTCCAGCTTTACTGATAGAAATCAATTAATTAATTATTTTAGTTTTGGGATTTTCAATACTCCTTTAGTAATAGCATGCTACTGTCTATTTTTTGTAAATGGTCAGCTATAGGTCAAAATAAACAATATTAGCCTAGATTTAAAAATACACTTCTTAGTTATGTTTCTTAATTTCCACGAAACATGGTGAGATTAATTGGTTTATAAGTTCATATTAAACATGTTAAAATGTTCGCCAAGTCCTTTTAAAGTTTAAAATTAATTTTAAAGGCATACAAATTTTGACCGTATAAACACGAGTTTATTGACTAATAACAACAACAAGCATGACTTTTCTTGTCACGGTGTAAAAGAGAGAGAGACTCAGATCAAGTAAAAATTCGTTACAAGGTTGCATCCTTATCACTTATGAAACTATACATATATAGTATATAGTTCTACCTTTCGAAATATCTCTATTTGATATTACATTTTTAGCTCACCTGACCTGAAAGGTCAAGTGAGCTTTTCTCATCACTTGGCGTCCGTCGTCCGTAAACTTTTTCAAAAATCTTCTCCTCTGAAACTACCTGGCCAAATTTAACCAAACTTGGCCACAATCATCCTTGGGGTATCTAGTTTAAAAAATGTGTCCGATGACCTGGCCATGAAACTAAGATGGCCGCCATGGCTAAAAATAGAACACAGGGGTAAAATGTATATTTTGGCTTATATCTTTAAAACCAAAGCATTTAGAGCAAATCTGACATGGTTTAAATTGTTGATCAGGTCAAGATCTATCTGCCCTGAAATTTTCAGACGAATCGGACAATCTGTTGCTGGGTTGCTGTCCCCGAATTGGTAATTTTAAGGAAATTTTGCAGTTTTTGGTTATTATCTTGAATACTATTATAGATAGAGATAAACTGTAAACAGCAATAATGTTCAGCATAATAAATAAGTCGACATGACCAAAATTGTCAGTCAACCCCTTAAGGAGTTATTGCCCTTAATAGTCAATTTTAACAACTTTTTCGTCATTTTTTGTAACTTGTACAAAAATCTTCTCTAAAACTACTAGGACAAATTTAAACTAACTTGGCCACAATCATAATTGTGGTATATAGTTTAAAAAATGTGTCCGATGACCCCACCTACCAAACAAAATGGCCGACATTGCTAAAATTAGAACATAGTGGTAAAATGCAGTTTTTGCTTTATATCTTTGAAACTAAGACATTTAGGGCAAATCTTTCAAGATTAAAATGTCCATCAGAATAAGATCTATCCCTCACAAATTTTCAGATGAATCCTACAACCCGTTGTTGGGTTGCTGCCCTAAAATTGGTAATTTTAAGGACATTTTGCAGTTTTTGGTTATTGTTTTCAATACTATTATAGATAGAGATAAACTGTAAACAGCAATAATGTTCAGATCTACAAATAAGTCAACATGACCAAAATTGTCAGAGAACCCCTTAAGGAGTTATTGTCCTCTATAGTCAATATTGAACAGTTTTTCGTCATTTTTGTAACTTGTACAAAAATCTTCTTTTCTAAAACTATGGGCCAAATTTAACCATACTTAAAAGAAAAGAGTGTCTAATGACCCCGCCTACCAACCAAGATGGCCGACATCAGTAAATACAGTAACAGGTGAGCGACACAGGCTCTTAAGAACCTCTAGTTTTGCATTTTGATTAATTCAGTTAATATAATTTTTTTAATTCTTTCATACTATATATGCGTTTAGCTATATTCTTGTTATTGTTTTATCCTTCGCTAAACAGTGTTACCCAGGAAGAACTTGGGAAGCAATATTTTGAAACACTTCCACAACTGACTATCATGTCCGACGAGTTCATTATCTTCTGTTTTACTTACTCGAACAATCCATTTTAATGAGAGCAATAATATAAGTCTCACTGAAAGTAAAAAGACAATTAAGCGTTATACTGTTAAGCTTGTCTGCCTGTATGACCATGTGAGGTGAAAAGGGGGCCAGCTGTTTGTGGTTTGTGTGCTTGTCTGACTGTAGGACATGTGTGAGGTGAAAAGGGGGCCAGCTGTTTGTGGTTTGTGTGCTTGTCTGACTGTAGGACATGTGTGAGGTGAAAAGGGGGCCAGCTGTTTGTGGTTTGTGTGCTTGTCTGACTGTAGGACATGTGAGGTGAAAAGGGGGCCAGCTGTTTGTGGTTTGTGTGCTTGTCTGACTGTAGGACCATGCGAGATAAAATATACTGAGCATGCAAACAAGCACAATGTAGTATAAGCTTTAAACGGCCCAGCGATTTCAAAATATAGAAACTCCCTGATTTTATTTCTTACATTAAAACAAAACTTATAACAAAAGAAGTATCGGTTTAGTTTGAACGTTTGGTTCTGTCACGTTTGATGTCCATTGAAATTAATATTGCATCTTGAATCGTTCATGTCTTATTTTAGAACATTCCTGACACGGAAATGAAATCAAAACATTTGTAAATTCCTTCCATACAATAATGAGAGTTTTCAAAAGAAGTCTTATATTTTTGAATATTAATCTTTAATGTTTAATATCACATTGCAACAACTTTGTGTGGTGTCAAATCTATCAGTTTATTATTTTTACATTGCCATTTCGTTCTAAATTTGATAATCGGTCGCTAACACTAGGTACAAACAGTGCAACCTACAACATATTTATATGCAGTCTACTTTTTTTAAAAAGAGAAATCGGTTAAAAAAACAACGGTGCCGGCAGTGCATTCAAGTTAGAAATCATTTTTTTTTATTATTTCTATTGACCTGATTCAAAAATATACCCCTTTCATTACCTTATTCAAAGACTTTTAATACAATATGTTTGTCTTTGCCTGATTGAAGTCGTGTTAGCTTTCATGGTGGCAAATCAGTTACATCAAAAGGTTAAACTTATATGAACGTAAATTGTTACAATGCTGTGTACGGTCTTAAAATACAAAGCAAATGTTTGTTTGTTTTTCCATTAATAATCATAATACATTTCTTGGTAATATTGAAAACGGATTTCCCCCGCAATAATGAATTTAAGAATTGTTAAACTTTCAAAGTGTAAAACGTAGGGTTGCCCTGGTTTACGGACATGTCTGGTTTTGTCAGGTTTTGCACTACTTCTGTGATTTGTTTTGTTGAAATGCTATTTAATTGAGCAATTGTTCGTTATGTTTTTCAAGCTGTTTTGGCCCGAGCACCACGGACGAGTTTTATAGAGACGAAACAAGCGTCTTGTTTGAGGCCTGGTATAGTTGATGAGTTTTTCAACTATAATGAGAAATCGAAACAATGATGTTCCAATGAATATTAACAACCGTATTATTCCATGTGAAGTGTCTTGGTCGTGCTTGAAATATCTGACTCTCGGGAGTTAATTTAAAAAAAAACGACTTACCATATTACGCGTAAGCTTGTTAGATTGATTGTTCAACTTGGTTTCTTGTTATCCAGTAGCAATTATTCCATTCTAGGTAACGAGAACAAATAAACAATAATCTAATAAAATGGGTCGAGCACAAGCTCAAATTTCAACTGCAACTGCAACTGGAAAGGCAAACTGCATGTAAACTTTTAAAACGGCCCGATAGAAAGTTTGCCTGAAAACAGGCCCCTCCGACTACCCTCCCTAACGACATGACCAGTTTGTTGCAAGGCCAGTTCTATAACGTGTAGAGGGGTTTGGCACTATCCCATCACGAGACATCATCCGGAACCAACACCCTCAGTCCGAATGGACGTGGCAGCATATTTATACATCCCACACAATCACGACTTTACTGCGCGGATGTATAACCGTATTTCTTTGGAACTGATACTTATATATTTGGAACAATATTCACTCTATTCTCTGAAGTTACTATAACACACGTATGATATAAAATACATTGTACTGATTCGTATAACTATCTCTCCTTATCCATGTTTTTTCTTTGTTAAAAAATTGACCAGACAGCAGGTTGTCGCCGTGACTGTCATACATGATGGAATTTAAGTTTATTTCACTTTAATTTGGTTACATATCAATCTTAAGACAATATAAACATATTTTAAAAGTTTTTGTTAGCTTATTACCGAACATAACGTTACAAATAATTCGTATACACAGTGACACATATATACACATGTCCGACTCTCTGATATAAACATAAAGCATGAAGATAAACCGCAGCCAGCAGGGCCGTAAATTGCATCCCCTGGAAATATTTTAAGACCCTTTTTAGACAAAAAATGATTTTTTTTTTCGTTTTTTTTCCCTGTATGCAATGTACCTCCCCAGAATCCACCACTTGTTAGAATTTTGTTACATTTCAATAATTAAGCGCCTAAAATATTGAATACAGTTGTCTGCTCTATGGTCGGGTTGTTGTCTCTTTGAAACATTCCCCATTTTCATTCTCAATTTAATAATTCAGAGTAAGATTAGGTGTAAAGTAATATTTATTTACGCTTTATACTGCTTTATGACTTCACAAGCCATTTATACTAAGGTTTAGTGAAACAATTTGCGAACTTAAAATGAAAGACTCCTTGACATTGCCAACTTGAGCATTTTTATGGTTTATCCTGCTTTTTTGTCTGCTCAAATCGAGCTATTTTAACTTCGCTTCACAGACACAATTTACAAACCTTAAACTGAGAATTCACATGTAATTTATTACTCATAATTTTGACCATAAAATTCAAATTAATATAACGTAACACTTTGTTTATACTGAAAGTTTTATCAAATGTCAAGGCGCCTTTTCTATGACGGGATGAATCCCATCTCTTGAGCACTTCTATACCTTCAATATTGCCAACATTGTCCCTTATATGTATGTGTAGCATAGCAAGACCACACAAGCTGTTTTTCGTCATTGTTGACCTATTCCATGTTTTGAGGCGCCGTAGCGCAGAAAACGATCGTTCACAATTATTATGCCCGCGAATGAGACACAGGAAAATCCCGTGCTACAAACTTGGCGGGAAATTTTAACGTGTGCAAAGGAGTTGGGTACCGTTCAGCGATATTCACCAGATTTAAATATCGAACACACCCTGCAATTATGATTAATCACCTTGTTGGTCAAATTAATAACCGGTGCTATAAAATAATGCATGATTTAACCATTTTTTTTTTATTTTCTGGGTGTTTTTCCGTATTTTTTATTTTTGGGTCAGCCCGCAATAGGAGGCAACTGCCTACATGCCTTCATGTAATTTACGGCCCTGGCCAGTTTACGGTTTTATATAGCCGATATATCAAAATGCATTATACATTATTGTCATTCAGAGGAACTTGCATTTTAGATGTTTAAATGTTTTAGGGTTGTAAATGTGTGCCCTTTGTTCTAGATTGTGTGGCACCTACTGTGAGTTAGGGAGCTACCATTTGGCTCGGATGACAAATTGTGTCTTGCATTTTTATTTTTAGTTGTAAATTCTGTCCTGCTTTTTTTATTTTTCACTTATACGGTCCTGCCTTTTACTGTTTTACTAGTTTATCCCGACTTTTTTTCAAGTTAATAGCGATAAACCAGTTGTCATCCTGCTTTTTTTTCTAAGTTGCTCATTCTGCTTTTTTTTGTTCAAAACTCCTGTCCTGCCTTTTTTCCAAATTTCATCCTAGCTTGTAAAAGAGGAGCAAAAGATATCAGAGGGACAGGCAAACTCATGAGTCGAAACAAAACTGACAACGCCATGGCCAAAAAATAATAAAAAGACTAACAGACAAATAATAGTACACAAAAGACTAGGCAACGCGAACCCCACCAAAAACTGGGGGGTGATCTCAGGTGCTCCATAACGCGGATAAACAGATCCTGCTCCACGTCATGTGGCACCCGTCGTGTCACAGTGCTCATGTTATTTCAAACTCGGTAAATAGTCTAATTCGGTAGATCACAATCGTGAAAATGGAACGGGATTTTACGTAGTTACGACATTAGGAACATATCCGATATCATCTGTAAGTTTGTATTGGTGTGAACCACGTGGTGTGAACTGAGCCTGACGAGTACTGTATGCACATAGTGTTAGTAGTCTCAGTCTCAGCAGAGACATATAATACAATGTATTATATGTCTCTGGTCTCAGGTGTGCCGAATGAGGGTTTGTAACAGTGGTTTCCAAACATAAATTGATCAGAGAATCAGTGAAGTTTTGAAAGGGGTAGTTAGTAGAGTAGAGTTGAAATATTCAGTCACCTTCTTTCTTTCTTTTTAATATGTATAAGCTTCCTATCTCAGCACATTCACAGGAAGTAAGTCTCGTTTCTTTCCCCTCTTCACAATGTCCCCAAATACTAATAAACTTTATGATTTAAGTTTGTCGACGTTTTGGGCAGTAGACAATGTACCAAATCAACACAGAGAAACCCATCTCATTCGAGATTATTGCAAATTCGTGAAGGACTCACGCTGATGTAAAGTGGATTGAGATTGAAGTATGCCGAGGGCAATTTTGTTTTTGTTTTACCATTGTTTACGATTATTTATATTTTTTTTATCTTTATTATTTTAGGTGCCTGTGGGTTTTCTGTGTCTATAGATTAACATGAATATACTAGAAATAACGTTTGTTTACTATTTACAATTACTTTCAATTGCTAAAATATGATATCAGATGGTAGACACAGTAAAGATCAGTAAAAAACAATCTGGAAATTCAGTGGTGCTAGCTGAGGGTGCTAGAGCCAGTTGGACAGAGAAGTAGAGGGGGCGAAATGAAAGCCAACACTTACTGACTTCTAGACAAATAGACTAAAAAAAGAAGGTTTTCACAATTTGATATTGAATTATCAATTAATCTCAATCACATAGGTGGATCCAAGTGGGGTTGGGGCTGGGGGCCCGCAACCCCCATTTCGTGGGAAATTTGGTTGATAATATAGGGAATTACTAAAGCTTGACTATAACCCCCTTATAAAATGTTCTGAATCTGCTGCCACTGATTCAGAATGAAATAGATATGTTCTGGACAATAAAGCCTAAAGGCATTTGCAATATGTAGTGTGAAACCACAGGCACTTTATGTGTTTTGTCCTCACAAGATTACATTGTAGCTTCTAATTTCTACTTATTTTTACATACATTTTATGTGCTCTTGTCCCTATTCATACAATCTTACAATATCTTTAGTCTATAATAAATGTGCTGCCCATCTATTTTAATCTTATGTGGAAGATGAGAATATAGGGACAGCACATATAAACTACTGCAGATATTGTGTTATTGCTTGAATAGGTGTAATAGTGAAATTTTTAGTGGTCTTGTGATGTTTGTATTCTGACTTAAACTTAAACACTTGCCATACAGCATGAGATTTGCTCACTATTGGTAGCTGTTTGGCTCTCCCTTGACACCACTTGTGAGTTTGATCTTGAGAAATGATGATAGTTTGTCGTAAGTGGTTGATAAATGGCTGACCAGTGTAAAGGAGAGCACCCTTGTAGATTTCGAAAAAAGAGTAGGCTAATGCCACTTCAAGGCAAGAGGATTCAATGTCCAAATTGTCACTTGACCTCTTGTTTAAAAGTTCATTTAGACATTATCTTGAAGTCATTTTCAAAAGTCAACATATTAATGATATTGTGTTTTGCAAGAAAAGTTTTATAATAACCATGAAAAAATGTGTTTTTATATGATTTCAACTTGTGAGTAAAGTCACTTTATTTTTAGAATGCTATGTCATGTATATATCAAAACACTAGGTTATTTTCTGGTAGCTAAAAACTGAATTTCATTCTTGAATGTTTGTGCAATCAAATCCCATATCTAGAAAGTAAGAGGCTTGACAAGATCCTAAATTTCTGATTAAAGATATCTATTGTGAAACACAGCTTTGACTATAAAAAACAATCTGGAAAATGAGAAAGCTAATATTATGATACAACATATAAAACCTTTTCCCTAAATGTAAGAAATGCAGTGTATTGACCACATAATATATTTCGTGCTTAAAGATCCTCCATCTCAATTGAAAAACAGGATGCATTTGGCCTTTTTGTATGTTTGAGTATTTAAATAAGGAAATATGATATGACATGTTTAGAAAAAGTGTGAATGTCATGTGAGAAACTTTATTCAAAGCTCCCAGTTTTGATCAGGCTGTCAGTGAAATCTTTATGAGCAAAACATATTTTTCAGATGAGAATTCTTGATTACAGTAACTTTATTATATTATAAGTTGAATATGTACCCAGGTTTCAAAGAGCTTAATCACTATTGAGTTAGAAGGTTTTGTTGAGAAATTTATATGCTTCTTTATGGAAACAGAAAAAAAAACCACAAATAGTGCTTTATCTTGCAAGTCAAAAGGTCATTTAAACTACCGTATATCATTACGTAATTTTAAATATATTTTAAATCACCTTAGTTATTTTATTAGAATTGTTTTACATTTGTCATTTTGGGGCCTTTAGATACTATGAAGGATTGGTTTTATTCGTTGCGTTGTTGTAGATCGTACAGTGACCTTCAGTTGTTACAGTTAAGTTGTTCTATCATTTGGTCACTTGTGCAGAGAAATCTCATTGGTAATCACACAGGAATTTGACTTGACACAGTCACACAATTTAGGGACTTTTTACTTATCTAGGGTTTTAATGTCTTCAGCTTTACAACTTGATTTTGGCACATTAGTGTATAATGATCAAGATGATAGTTTACAGATTGAATTTGTGTTTCACTTCAGTTGAACAGTTTCCCACACAAATTGAGCCCTAGAAAATTTTATGAATTTTTTTTCAAATTATATTTGCAACATTAGATGAAAATTGTACAAATTAATCAGATATTCAGTGATCTCTGATTTTTTGGAAAATGACGCAGTCATTGTTCCATAACTGCCGACCTGATTTCTCTGCCTACCGCGCTTGGTTTCGTATTTACTAATTTCAATACAAACTGGAGGAATGTGCTTGTGTTATCATTATGCATGAGCATTGTGTAGTAATCAGCCAGGAACCAGTTTACAAACTAACTGGTTTCTGTGTGTATTCCACTACAGTCGAAGAAAGTGTTGTAGTTTGACAGGAACCAGTCCAGAATTTTGTAAACTACAAAACGTAATCGGTTATTATCATTCCGTTTTGGTGTTTCATACCGACTTATATGGTTTGAATAAGCTTAAGACCCTTCAAACATTAATGTGATAGGTATATTAAAGACTGTTTTACAAAAGGATGAAACTGTTTTGCTTTAAAAGTCGTACTATAGTGATATATGTTATGTACGGATTTCCACTCTCACCGGTTAATTTCTTCTTTTACACGTGCTTTTGAAACTTCCTGTTTAAACATCGCAAGTTTTAAAATTGTTTTTTGAGTGAATTAAACTTATTTTAACAATCACGAAGCGTTCGGGAATCATTTCAAGCAGTTTCTTCTTCTCTTTGATGATGGAAAATAGGTTTTCTCAAGAAAATACCGCAAACGATCGCAGAGGAATTGAAACGTACAAGTCAAGTCGGCACCTGGTTAAATTGGCATCTAGTCAAATCGGCACCTATTTGACGTCAATTCGGCTTCCAATAATATTTATTATAATATTTTCTATTCAGTTAATTAATAACTGTTACCAAGTACATAGTGAATATTAGGTAAACAACGAGACCAAAGTGAATATGTTGTTGTGTATAAAAGTAAACAACGAAGCTATTGTTTTAACCATTAGACAATTATTAAAATTAAATGGAAAACTATGAGTCCCTTTCAATAAATCAAACTTTCATGTCAAATAATTAGCAAATTTAAGGTGGGTTTTTTTTCAGTAATGTTTAAACAGCATTAAACAAACAATCCTGTAAAAGACTCGACTGGTTAAATAATGCATAAAAATATCCAATAAGGCTATTTTATTTTTTTCTGGGACGCCTTCCTAAGACGTTCGTAGGAAGGCTTCCTAAAAAGGCGTCCCAGAAAAAAATTAACATAGCCTTGTGGTCATAGGAAGGTGTCTCAGAATAAAATTTAAAAAGCCTTGCCAGACGTAATAATTATTTGGACTACTCATATATATCATTAAAAATACACCAAAAAATTCATGTAGTTGAGAAAAATAAATACATTCAAAATGTACATGAACATCCAAAAAAGTGAAAGTTAGTATTAACTCTTTTTGCTTTAAAAATTTACAACTGCATATAAGTATTGAATGCTTTTTTTTGTAAATTCATTGAGGTGTAAAAGCGTTGACCGAAGTACTTTTTGTATGAAGCGCATAAGCGCTTCATTCTAAAAATGTGCACACGGTCAACGCTTTTGCAACCCTATGAGGTTACAAAAAGAAACATTCAATACTTATAATTACTTTTTTTAGCTAGGATCATGAAAACACGAATTTTATAACTTTTTTATTCAATTCATCTGTGCACTTTATTGTGGGACCACATGTTATCATGAATGAAAAGTTGTATTGAGTGATGCAATTGCTTGAGGAATAACATGTGATGTGCAGTTAGCCAATCAGAATAAAGTATTATAATGAAACATATATCAAATGTAATTATAACAAAATACATTACGTTGTAAGAGTTATCTCCCCAAACACTGTTTTTCTTGTGGCCACCTCTCCTTCGTAACCGTAAAAGATTTTATTTTACCAAATTGCTCGTTACATATTTAGGATAAGAATATTCGTTTGAACCATAGCTCTATGGGGACTCCATATGAGAGTTATTCCCCCTTTTTCATTTGATTCAAGCGATATGCATTTTCAACTGGTAAACCATAACTGATAGAGACCTAGGGTCTTCATGAGGTCATTGGTACTAAAAATGAAAATGAGGTCAATGTCAAAGGTCAAGGTCATATTATAAATTTTGATTTTGGCTTATTTTCACTTCTTTTCAAATACTGTATGACATTTTGACAAATAATTTTTCATAAATTATTAGTTGCGACATGTCCTTACTTGTATATTTTGGTTGAAAGGCTGCGCATACAATAAAAGGGAGTTTTTGTCCATCTTACATTTAAAATTACGCGTCAAGTGGTAGTTCTCATTAACCAAACATATTAAAGACCTAGGATATTTTGATTCAAGGTCCATGGTTTGTGACCTTGAAATTGAGGTCAAGGTCATAGGTTAATAGGACGTCATAAAGCCATAGGAACTAACATTTTAAACTGATTTTTCATATTTCAATATAAAAATAGATCTTTTCTAGTGGAAAGACTTCAATTATTCTCTGAACAATTTGTTTTTAATTTACATCATATTTTGTGGGAGAAGGGGGTTCAGACTATGTGGTATCAGGTCTGTTTGCGCCCAATACACTTTCGCACCTCGCACGTTCACACCCAAGGTCCATTCGCACTCTACTCATTCGCGCCCAATTTTAATTCAAATTCAAGTTGAATAATTGGAAAATCATGATTGTTGTTTTAAATTGCTTTGGTGTAAATACTGAATGTATTTTTAGCTTGGTATGAGTAAAACATTGAAGATTTTAAAGGAAAAACACAAAAGATAATTGTTTTTAAGCCCTTTGATCTGAAACAACGAAACAATAAAATATAGGAACCAAAATATAGCAATCCACTATTATAACCAAAACATGATAAAATTTATTCAACACACAGAAAAAAAATAGTCAGAATCTCACTTCATTATGAAAGAGGTCAATGAAACAAAGTATAGCAATACACTAACCAAAACATGATTAAGAGTTATTCAACGCTAAATAAAACGTTGACAAAATACCACTTTATTTAGAAAGGATTATTATTATCTTTAACAATACGCTATCCAAAACATGATTAAGATTTATTCAACACAAAAAAAAAATGCTGTCTCACTTTATTTTGAGACAATGACAACAATTATACTTAAAAGAAAACACTTGCTTACAGAGTTATTAAACACAAAACCAATTAAGATTAGTTGCGAACATGTAGGGTGATAAAGTGAAAGGGGGCGAACATGAGTTGGTGCAAACGTGAATGGGCGCGAACGGACCCGGATTCAGCCTATGTACCAGTGAGAAATATAGAAGCCTTTATACGGTATTTATTTGTACAATTCAGGTAGTCTTGACCTATTCATTTGTCTTAAAAAAAACACCCAGCCAGTTGGCACCTTCACTTCACACACACACATATACGAATATCAATTATATGCTTACGAGACATGTTGCATTGTTAAACTAATTACGGTATGTGAAAATCAAGACTTGCATAAAAACTATCCCAATATTAGAGACAGTGGCGTCATTTTTCTTCAGAGCTTTCAGCTCTTTGATTTTCTCACTTGACAGAATTGCAACGAAAAATAAGGTCTTAATTTATTTTTATTTTTCAATTTTACAAAATGGGACAAATTATTTGATCATATTCAGACTTAAAAAAAGAAAAAAAAGCGGACATAATTTAATTCTCAGTTTGTTGTATCATGTGTATATAGCCACATTATGATAATAAACTTGCGTTGTCAATGCATACCCCTGGTATACCTCAACTTTCATGTAAATTTGAAGATTGTTAAAACATTTTAAAACAATTAGGGTTGCACCACTGTAGTACTGACACATTCAGTAAATCTTCCTTATTTTGCAATTATATGCACATATTGCCATATATAATGTATTGTTATAACTTAACAGAATAATAGAAGTCATACATGTATACTTGTAGGAACAATTATTGATTGTGCACAATAGATTACTGTTTACAATCATTTTGTTAAAAAGGAGGACAAAATCCCTTTTTATAATTGTCCGGAAGCAAGATATAACAATTCTACATTCTTGTGTTGGTTGAGGACACTGTCAACACACAAATCTGTGGTTTAAGTTAATTTCGACATTTTGAATATTTATGAATTGTTTTAAGAAAAAAAGACAGTTTTGGCAATAAACATTTAGACACAATTTTAAATTTGAAGATTTTAAGACTTCTAGGGGCATTATGTCTTTTGGACTGTTCTTCTGTTTATTTGTCCCTCTGTCTCATTCAGGTTTAAGTTTTTGGTTAAGGTACAAAAAATGTAGTTTTTAAAGAAGTTAAAGTTAAATCAACTTAAAACTTAGTTCACATGTTTTCCTATAAAATGATCTGTATAATTTAAATGCCAAATTAGTTTTTACCCTAATTTCAAAGTCCACTGAACATAGAAGATGAATGTGCCCGTTTTAGGTTAAATTTTTGTCAAGATAGTTTTTGATGCAGTTCAAGTCCTATCAACTTGAAACTTAGTACACATGTTCCCTATTATTGGATCTTTCTTATTTAAATGCCAAATTTGAGTTTTTAATTCCAATTTTTACATTCCACTGAACATTGAAAATGAAAGTTCTTAAAAAAAAAGACTTAAAAAATATTTCTTCAATGATGAATTCACTTTTTTTAACAGTCAAACATTTACTTTTACACTGAAAGCAGCAAGTGTTAGTAATTGTTGGCAAGGCAAATGATTTTGTGGAAACCCTTAGACAATTTTAATTTTTGAGAGTCAATTTTTCAATATTTTCAAACTAAGGATTTACGTCTACATTAATATTGACATTATTAAGCTACAAATATTTTCTGATTGTTCAATTTGTTCACAAATTTTATATTTTTGTCGAGTCTGCAACATTTGTTGCAAAAGCGAAACATAGCCATTTTACATTCCATCATTGGTGTTGTTGTCGGCAGCAATAATATTCACTCTGTGGTAAAAGATGTTTTGAAATTTTAATAACTTTCTTAAACTATCCTGGAATTTTACCAAACTTGGACAAAAGCTAGTTTATGAACATGCGATAGTATCCAGAAATAAATTTTGTAAAAAAAATTCATGTTTATCCGTATTTTACATACTTAGTTTTTCTGCCAGTTTAAACATTACATTCACGTAGTGGTTAAAGTTTTTGAAATTTTAATAACTTTATTAAACTAGCCTGGATTTCTACTAAATTGTCCAGAAGCAATGCATGTTTATGATCATGAGATAGTATCCAGAAGTTTATCCATATTTTAATTATAAACAGACTTCTTCAAGTTAACATACATACAGTCTACAGTTTAAGTTTTTCAAACGTTTATTATATTCATAAACTATTTTATTAACTAAATCTATTATGTGCACACGATTATTCCCCTATTCACACTGAAAACATAGACAACAGTAAAAGTAGCCAAGACACTGGGTTCCTTGGAACCTTTACAAATTTTTATATTTTGTCTAGACACCACACCACCTTTTATTCACTAAAAATGGAAGGATGTTGTTTACATTAAATTGAAAATTCAGCAATAGCCTTCTTTTATTCCTTTAAGATATCTTAAAATTTGAGTACTCAATGTACACAAGTTCCTGGTTAAATTTTAACACAAGATATGTATTAGATAAGTGAGAATTGCATACCATTGGATTAAATGTCTGACAGAACATGGTTTTATTGTTCAAATAATGTGATGTTTTTATTTGTGCAAAAATATTACAGGATTGATATCATAATTAGCATATTGAAATGTAATATCATCTTGCAATATAATGTGCAGCAATCCCATTTCTGAATAATTAGTCTTTTTATTGTTGTCTGGCATCAGAGACTAACAAATATGCAATTGATAGTAGCATTTATGGTAATAGCTGCAACAAAGAATTTATAAAAGAAAAGAAAAAAAGATCATATTACAAATAAAACCCCCCAAAATTCCTCATCTTTTTCACATAAACACAAATAATTGTGTCATTTACTGATGAAGGTCAGTGATAAACAGTTTTTATTTGCTTCTATTTGTGTGAAATAATTGAAAAAAGGCACCTATAGTAAAACCCTACTATAAACACTGGTCTTTATGTTTAAATGTCTCTTTTTTTTCTTTCTTTATAAGAACATATTGTGACAAAAAGATGTCTCATCTATCAGCCAATTATAAAAAAACTACATAGAAAGTTTAATGTTAGGTTAAATAGATATTTTTTGTGCCTTCCCTTTAGGGGAGGGCCATTAAGTTTTACCCTTTTCCGTCTGAAAGTCAGTGCGTATGTCACAAAACTGGTTTTCAATCTCTAACCTTAGTTCAACCAGGTGTTATAACACTTATTCCCATTAGTGTGCTTATTACCACAAAACACTTATTCACAATGCTTATTACCACAAAACACTTATTCACAATGCTTATTACCACAAAACACTTATTCACAGTGCTTATTACCACAAAACACTTATTCACAATGCTTATTACCACAAAACACTTATTCACAGTGCTTATTACCACAAAACACTTATTCACAGTGCTTATTACAACAAAACACTTATTCACAATGCTAATTACCACAAAACACTTATTCACAATGCTTATTACCACAAAACACTTATTCACAGTGCTTATTACCACAAAACACTTATTCACAATGCTAATTACCACAAAACATTTATTCACAATGCTTATTACCACAAAACACTTATTCACAGTGCTTATTACCACAAAACACTTACTCACAATGCTTATTACCACAAAACACTTATTCACAATGCTAATTACCACAAAACACTTATTCACAGTGCTTACTACCACAAAACACTTATTCACAGTGCTTATTACCACAAAACACTTATTCACAATGCTAATTACCACAAAACACTTATTCACAATGCTAATTACCACAAAACACTTATTCACAGTGCTTATTACCACAAAACACTTATTCACAATGCTAATTACCACAAAACACATTTTGCCTCAACCAAATGTTATGACACTTTATATTCACAATACTTATTACCACAAAACACAGATCATGTTCAAATTTGGGTAGTGTCACTTTTATCTTTCATGAGTTATGTCCCTTTATAATGTTATAAGCAGTGGGGGCATCATCTGTGTCCTAGGGGGATACATTCCCCATTTATTTCTTAATAATTTAATTTTGGATGTAAGGTGTATTCTGATTGGCTGATGTCGTTTTGTTATCAGCTCATAGACATAATTATGTCATGTGACCGTGACATCATGAAAGTTTTTCGTGATTTTCTACGGTTCAAAATATAATTAAGAATTAAATTATAAGTAATGACTGTAATATTTTTTCTGCCTATTTGAAATGACATAAAAAATGTGGCACACACTTTAAAATAACCCGCTACGCAGGTTATTCAATGTGCACCACATTTTTTATGTCATTTCTTCATGTTCGTAGACATTAAAGAAATTTGTTTATCTTTTCAGACAAACTGTGGAGAAATTTTGATAGCAGTTAATCCATACAAAAAATTATCAATATTTGATATTAATGTAAGTATATTTCTATAAATAATAAGTTTAATTGATGATACTTTGCATTAGACTTTCTTGAATAATTTATAAAATAATTGATGACAGAGAAACAGTTTCACTGGCCACCATTCGTTATCCATTCCAGAAGTCTTATGAGATTTCTCATGGTCATGTTTTGTTATAAGATGAGATGTTGTGTTACATCATGACCGACTTCAGTATTATTTTGTTTTTACAAAATACTGAATTATTGACAAGTCTGTCTTTGGTTAGATGCAGTATCAATGGTTACAGTGTATTAAAAGTAAAAATGAATGACAGTTTATCAGTAGAAATAAAGAACTCACTGTTTATTCCAAATTATAATTCTGTTAAGGGGCTGTACAAATAAAACTGTGGAAATAATTAACTTTAAAGGACTTGCTGACACCAAGGACAACTGAAAAATCAAGGAAAGCGAAAGAAAAACAATTACATGACAGCTTACTAAAATGATAACTTTGTTATGAGAGATTTGCTTAAGTAACAAGCCTGTGTTTAAAGTGACCTTAAATAACTTAATTGTAAGAACCTAGCCCTGAGTCAAGATAGCAATGTGAGCTTCCCTAGAGGATAGCCAAATCAAATGGGATAAATAGCTTTTAAAATTAAAACTAATTCATTTTCTTTTAATTGAAAAAAAAATGTGTAGTACTTATATGCTTATAGATAATTAATCGATGTCCAAGACGTTTGCCATTACAATTTTTTTTTTATGAATTAAAGTACAAAATGTATGTTCTATTAAGCATGAACTGGTTGCATGCCATTTCAGAAAACGATAACTAATGAAGAAGATAACATCTTGTCATCTACTCATCTCAAATTTCTACAACAAGGGGAATTTGATATGTTTGTTTTTAAAATATGGGTTTATTCTGATGACATATTTAATTTGGACATACCTTTAAAAGAATGATCCACATAAGTTAGTAGTCAGTACTTGTCTCCCTTTGGTATCTGATAGTAATCCATGTAGAAAGAATATTGTTAATTGTGTATTCCTATAAAATGGTACCCTCCAAATGAGTAATTTCCAGGTTACCTCCATATAAAAAAAACGATGTGATATGATTGCCAATGAGACAACTGTCCACAAGAGACCAAAATGACACAGATATTAACAACGATAGGTCACCGTATGGCCTTCAACTATGAGCAAAGCCCATACTGAATAGTCATCTATAAAAGGCCCGGTTAAGACATTTCTACCAATATTTTCCCTTCAACTTAAAATTTTTATATAGAGGACCAAGCTTTATCACGGTTTATTCAATGTTGTGCCCTGTTTATACCATACCAAAAGGGGAGATAATTTACTGATGTTGCTTCATAATTATGATAAATGTGTTCTTTCTGTACAAATTATTAGTTTATGAGAGAAAATAAAGATTTACTATAGGAAACAGATTACAGATATAATTTATCAGTTATGAAATAACATTTCCTCACTGGAATAGCAATATTACTTTTAGAAACATGAACAGTATGATTGGAAAAAGTTTGAAGCTAGTGCACCACCTCACATATTCAATGTTGCTGCTCGTGCCTACCAAAGGATGCGTGAAACAGAGACTAATCAGGTCATATTGGTTAGTGGTGAGTCAGGAGCTGGTAAAACCGAAAGTACCAAACTTATGGTCAAACATTTTGTTCATATGTGTCCACATGGTAATGAAGATCTACATGATAAAGTGGTGAAGGTAATGAATTTATAATTTATATTGACATTTAACTGACATATATGCAAATGGTTTTATCAATTTTGTGCTCATTTTAGTCTTCTTTTATTAATGCATATTTCTGTAGCTTCATTCCAAGTGGCTGGTAACAGAATTCAAATGTTATATAAAAAAGTATTAACTGTTTGGAAATATTAAAATTTTGAGAAGATAGATATACATGTGCAATGGAATTATTTAATAAATTGTTTATAGAGATTTCTTGCAAAATCAATTATGAAATATTGGTTGTTATCATATTTTTGATTTATTTCAGGTAAATCCCCTGCTTGAGGCATTTGGAAATGCACAGACAATTATGAATGAAAATTCCAGTAGATTTGCAAAGTTCTTGGAGCTAAGTTTTGAGGAAAATGGACAAGTGCTTGGAGGTAAAATATTTAAATTTAACGATAGTAATTTTATTTGATGGCTTTAGATTATTGAAGATCTCTCTGATTTATGATTTTTCAAATGCACATATTATAAGAACCACTGGCTGAAGGTTTATATCAAGGAAGTCTGTACTAGTAAATCTTTTAATAATTTGAATGGGAAAATTTCTTTTATAAAATAAAAAAGATTACAGGACACTCTTTATTCTCTTGAGTAACAATTAAATTCAAAACAAATTATAATAGATAAATTACTTTTAGACATTCAAGTGAATATAATTACAACCTGAAAAAAGCACATGTTAACCTGGAAGAAATGAAAACAAAACTTTATGTATGTTTCATGTGTCTGAAGTGCTAAATCAGAAAAGCTGAACGCCAAATATTTTAAAATAAGGATATTAAGGAGGTATAAGAATCATTAAAGTTGAAGAGCTTTCAAATTAAACATTTTTAACAAATATATATTCCCACCATTATTTTAATGCAAATTCAAATATATTTTTTCAGCTGTTGTTCGTGACTACATGTTAGAGAAATCAAGAGTGGTAAATTATAGTTTTGATGAAGGGAACTTCCATATTTTTTATTCCTTGTTTGCTGGTGCCGAAAGACAACAATTGGACGAACTAAGCCTAAAAGAAGCAAAAGATTACAAGTTAGTATTTATCTCCTACAGAAATAAAGATAGTGTTTGCATCTGTTTTTTATTTGTTTTCTTTAAAGTATTTGCTTGCCTACTGTGGATATATTTCAATTCGTTGCATACACTTTTTAACCGGATTTCTGTGACAAAAATGTCGGTTATTGATTTGGGGATGTACGGCGTGCGGCTGGGCGGGCGGGCGGCAATCAAATGTTGTCCGTGCATTAACTCATGAACCGTTCAACCAAAGCTTTTAAAATTTTAATATGTTGTTACTGACAACTAAATGAAGGTCAAGTTCAATAATGGCTATTTTGACTTTTACCGTTCAGGAGTTATGGTTCTTGAAAGATTGAAAAATGGAGTTTCCAGTCGTGTCCGTGCATTTACGCATGAACTGTTCTACCAAAGCTTCCCAAATTTAAATATGTTGTTACTGATGACAAAATTTGATATTGACGATTTTCACTTTCAGCATTCATCAGTTATGGTTCTTGTGATATTGCCAGGACACAAATAAATGTTAATAAATCCGGTTTGCTGTCGTTGTGACAGCCTCTTGTTCATAGATTTAATGGGTATAGGGGAACCATCAGTTTAAATGTTCAGCTTATTACAAATTTTCTATAGGATTGTATGCAGCCTTTAAGCAAATTAAAAATGACACATATGCAAGTTTTCCTCAATCCATAAAACTCAGTTCCCATGAAATAAATGTCATGAATCCACCATATATTGTTCCTTTAGTTATTAGTTGAGAATATTTTTAATGGTGGTGACCTCCAAATATTGCAATGATTGTGTAAGAACATTTTCTTTTATTATCAGGTTTTCCCATCGGTTATGTTTTGGGTAGTTTGGAGGGACTAGCTGATCATTACTGTTTCCATGCAATAACTTGAGTACTTTTCAAATTTCATTCTTTTGTTCCTCTGACATGGTAAAAAGGTCAAGTTGAATATTAAATGGGGATCTATTTTAATGCAGTCTCTTGATAAAGGGTATTTGAACCAGTGCTTCCAATAACATTTAAATTTTGAGCCTGCTGGGCATTTTATATCTTGTCCCAATTTCAATCCATCTCTTAAGACTTTAATACTGACAAAAGGCAATTGTGGTAATCAGTGGACCATTACATAACCAATAATGGACAAATTAAAAAAACAAATATTAACATATTAAACTTTACTTTTATATATAAATTCAATGCTTTAATGTAAACTGTTAAATTGACAGTTTATCATTTGAAGTGTACATCAATGTACTAATATCTGCCTTAGACTTAAATTTTGAACATGACCTTCTTGGATAAACTAAAAAAACATCATGATGAAAGAATGTCTTGAAACTACAATTAATTTTGACATGTATATTATAGAATATTGAAGAATGGTAGTCAGGACTTATTGAACAAAACAACAGAGTATAAGCAGATGTACACAGACCAGATGAGTGTATTACAACAAATTGGATTTGATGGAGAAGTATGAAGGATGATAATTCTTATGTTGACATAAGACCCTTTCCTGATCTTACACACAAACACACATAAATGCATAACATGAATACATACATGCATGCATGCATACATGATAGAGGAAATATAGAACTAAATATGCAACATTTTGTAAAATAAATGCAGAATGATAATTAATGTACTTTAGTCAGATTAATGTATTCAAAACTCCAAGATTTTTAATAACTAAGAAGCAGTAGAAATGTGTTAAGAAAGTAATTTTAACACTATATATGGTAAATTTTTAGGTCAAGATTTTTTTTTTACAAAAAATTGTATGCCAAATTTGGTATACAATTCTTTCATAAAAAAAAATAAGGAGATGTGGTATGATTGCCAATGAGACAAATATCCACCAAAATTCAAATAAAGTAGATGTCAGCAATTAAGCCAACTGTTCAGCCGTTGAACTATAACTGAAAATCAAAAAGATATTCATTTATCTCTTTTATTAATAGGAGATAAAACTTATTATATATTTTCAAAATAGGTGAACATTTTTATAAATAGAACATATAATTGGTGTAAAACCTTCTTAAATTTCATGAAAAAGTAACTAAAAATATTAATTTTTCGATACATACCTGTATATCTGAAAGGGATAAATTTGTTCTGTACACAATACCTATATAAGTGATATAATGTATATTTCTGTACTTTTCTCAGGACATGAGTATTCTACATTGCATGCTGGGTGCTATTATTCATATAACTGAGGTGAAGTTCAGAGAGGCAGAGAAACAGAATGAAGCTTTAGAAATTGTTAACCTTGAACATGTCAATACAGGTAATAATTTTACTTTCATGTAAGCAGAAACTATTATTAAAATTGATCATTGTTGATTTTTAAGAAATATGGAGAAATGACAATTAGACCCCAGAAAGAAAAATTTACTGTCTATCAAATTGATACTTACTTGTAAGCCCTCTTTTGGTACTTAAATCTAGAGACAAATAAAAAAAAACTTGACATGTAAAACATGCAGATAATTTTGAAAAAGTTCCAACTTCAATTTCAGTAAATGCATCCATTGAAGCAGGATTGTTTTTATTACCCGCATTGTTGATGTCCAAGGAAGGACTCGGGTAACCTCTTGACATTGTCCAACTGTCTATACGTCATTCAAAAATGCCTTGGGTTGAAAACTCTAATCAAAGTTTTCTTGGCGTCTATTTAAGAAAAACATGCAAACTCCAACAATTATATGCAGCAACCTAGATCCAGACCAAGTTTTTGTCTTGTATTTTTTTAATTGTTTCACGGATGTGGGATAGTTTGAAGTGTTAAACAGGAAAGTTGAAAAGAAACAAAATTGATGTTGATGAAATGTTTATGGATAGAATTATACAATAGCAAAATAAAAACTATATTCTAATTTTTAGATGATGAAATAAATGTACAAAAAAATAAGCTTTGATATCATTAATTAATTTGTCAAAGGATAAAAAAAAATGTTTAATTAGTCTAGATTATTGCTTATTATTTCTTAGCTTGCTGTTACAACTAATTAAAAAAGTTGAAATCAGCGTATCAAAATATTATCAAGTATTTTACATGGAGTGACAATGGTTGTAAGATGTCATTAACCTCTGAGATTTATAACCGATATATATAACGGTTAACAAACTCTTATTGATGATCAAAACAAATTAGTTTATAAGTTAAACTTATTCTTTAATCAAATTTTTACCAATATGGGATTAACAAGTCTGGATTTATGAGTTGTAAGAAGGTTTTTCACATGTTTTTAAGTACAAATGAATAAAGTCGTCACTTAACTTACAATGTTCAAAGTCACATAAAATATGAGCATTTGAATCGACAGAATTTTTTTTCTAATGTGACCTTTCTTGTCAAAACAAATTTGCCTTTCATTTATTTTTCTTACAATTACCTTCTGTTTTCCTTCTTAGAACACATATATATTCATATAATGAAATTATTCAACCCTTATGACAATTTAGTCATTGAAAAAAATCTTCTCATTTTAATTTGGACATTAGGCAGCAACCATTTGATTTTCTGGGGGGGGGGCTATGGGTTTTTTTTCTGGACAAATTTTTTTTTCCGACTGCGGCGAAAAACAATATTTTTTTCGCGACAAGTCGAAAACAATTTTTTTCTTTCAATTTTAGCATTACATATAGTGGCAGCTGAGGGTGAAACAAACAATTTTTCTTTCTCAGAATTAAAAACAAATTATTTTTTTTCTCCAAAAACTGGAAACAAACTTTTTTTTCAAAAAAAAAACATAGCCTCCCCCCCAGAAAATCAAATGGTTGCTGCCTTACTGATTCCACTTCCCAGGCTACATAGAGCTGGACTTATTAACACAATAAATAACAAAAAAGTCAATAGAAATGTTGCAATAACAAAACACATTGCAGGAAAATCTAACAAACTGAACACATTTATTGTATATCTTATTCATAACACACTCTGTTTAGTGTAATACAAGCAATATCCTATATATACAAGGTGATAGACTTTGCCGCTGGAATAGGTCACCTTTTCCAGCTTGCAAATATGTGACTAGGTGCATGGGTAAATATATCAGAAGTATATGATAAGGTCAAACAAAGGGTTGGGTAACAGAACCCCAGCAGCAATCCTATCAATTATTAGTATTCTGTCTTATTGCTATGTAAATTTGAATTACCAATGATTGGTTTGATATGGTTGTAGAACTTTGGGCATATACTCAAGTGAGTTCAGCAGAATCAAAAAAGCCTCTAGTTTTGTTTACTTTCAGCTGCCAAGTTGTTGAATGTGAATCCATTGGACCTTGGTGTAGCTCTAATAAAGACAAAGACAGACTATGGAGGTAAGATAAATTACTTTGACTTTTTTCTACCATAAACCTTATTGCTGTTTGTCTGCCATTACTGGACATCACAAAGTTTACCATAAAAATTTTGATATTAAAATATAAAATATATGATGCCACAATGGAAAAGTGATTGTTGTATGACGTCAACAGATTTCCAAATAGTGAAAAGGTGTATTGTTGGTCGCATTTATACATTACTCAGAGTTGGGAAATAATGCAACTTACTTGCAACAGAAAGCGAATCCAAATTTCAAGTACTAAAATGTTCAAGTTTTAGCCAAGCCAATATCTTTGGTTGTCTAGTGTTACAAGATCAAGCAAATATATGGAAAATATTAGTAGCATTGTTCAAATTTTAAGGGCCATGGGGTACAGGGCATCTTTTATTTTCCATCTCTATGTTTAAAGTTACAAATGAACACATGTTGCTACCCATATAGGTTTGTTATTAGGGTATATTATAATAGTACTGAGAGTTTCTGTAGTCCTATTCACTCTATATTTGTTAATTTGTACTCTTTAATATGTTGTTCTTATGTACAAATGCAGACTATAAGATATTTGCTTATTTATTTATATCTCCTGCATTTATATTATATTAATGCGTTTGTGTGTGAAGCACAAATGTATTCATGAAAAAATCATGTTGAAATAGTATAGCATACAGATCTTTTAAGGTTATATGTTAAAGAATGCTAGAACTATACTTGCATTTTTCTTTAGGTTTTGGAGGTAAGAAATTATGTAGAATTTCTAGAAGTGTTTTTTTCAACATTAGATTGGTTTGTTACACTGTGCATGTGCAATCCATCATTCACGATCAGATCATTTTCATTTCTATTATTAACCCTCCATGCAACATTTAGTTTAGACCAACTCAAATATTTAGTTGAAATCTAAATAGTGTGCTTACATTGAAGTTGACATTGAAATTTTAGCTAATGAAGATATTATTTCAGTGATTAAATCTTTTTTATTTTAATATTGATCAATAAACATGCAAACTTTCAGACATTTAAATTGGTGATTATTTTACATAATTATATAATAACACAGCAATTCAGACGTGACAATTTAATACAAGGTTTTAAAGTTTACTTTTAATATTCTGTTTGAATCTTTTATTTTTATATTTTTTTTTGGACATAGATTTATCATAGTCAGAATCAGCTTTTACTGATATTCACTGTATTGAGGAACTATAAATCATATCAGGCACAGTAAGTTGGGGGAGCACCAAGCCCACCTAAACAAAAGTAATTAACAGGTTGAATAACAGCTGATTTTTTTATTAAAAGTTATTAAGTCCAAATTCCTAGGAGCACCCCCAAAAATCATATCATGGATCCCTGCCGGCATATTAAATGGGATTGACACCTATATGTGACACACCTTAAAAAAATGCAAGAAGTTGATTTTGTTGTTCGTAATATTTACAGTTTTTGAGCTCACCTGACCTGAAAGGTCAAGTGAGCTTTTCTCATCACTTGGCGTCCGTCGTCCGTCGTCCGTAAACTTTTACAAAAATCTTCTCCTCTGAAACTACTTGGCCAAATTTAACCAAACTTAGCCACAATCATCCTTGGGGTATCTAGTTTTAAAAATGTGTCCGATGACCTGGCCATCAAACCAAGATGGCCGCCATGGCTAAAAATAGAACACAGTATATTTTGGCTAATATCTTTAAAACCAAAGCTTTTAGAGCAAATCTGCTTGGTGTAAAATTGTTAGCAGGTCAAGATCTATCTGCCATGAAATTTTCAGATGAATCGGACAACCTGTTGTTGGGTTGCTGCCCCTGAATTGGTAATTTTAAGGAAATTTTGCAGTTTTTAGTTATTATCTTGAATACTATTATAGATAGAGATAAACTGTAAACAGCAATAATGTTCAGCAAATTAAGACCTACAAATAAGTCAACATGACCAAAATTGTCAGTCAACCCCTTAAGGAGTTATTGCCCTTTATAGTCAATTTTAACAACTTTTTGTAATTTTTTGCAACTTGTACAAAAATCTTCTCTGAAACTACTAGGCCAAATTTAAATTAACTTGGCCACAATCATAATTGTGGTATATAGTTTAAAAAATGTGTCCGATGACCCCACCTACCAAACAAAATGGCAGACATGGCTAAAATTAGAACATAGTGGAAAAATGCAGTTTTTATACGCCCGTCAAAATTTTGACGGGACATATTATGGTATACTAATGTCCTGTGTCTGTCTGTCTGTCCGGCGTAAACATGTCGCACTGTAACTTGAGAACAACTTATCCAAATTTCATGAAACTTAATATAGTTGTTTCTTATAATGGTCAAATGGTCTGTATACTTTTTGGTGAAAATAAGATTTAAACTTTTTGAGTTATGGCACTTTGTAACTACAACAGGGGTGTGTTTTTTTTCACATGTCGCACAGTATCTCAAAAACGATTCTTGATTATAGCTTCAAACTTTACACACTTCTTAGTTATATTAATCTTAATATTCGATACTTTTTGGTGATGATTCAAAATTTCATTTTTGAGTTATTGAGTATTTTGTAAAAAAGGGGGAGGGTTTTTTACATGTCGCGCTGTATCTCAAAAAAAATTTATGGTTATTAATTAAAACTTTACAGACTTCTTTGTTATATTAATCTTAAGATCTGTATAGTTTTTGGTGATGATTCAAAATTTCATTTTTGAGTTATTGAGTATTTTGTAAAAAAGGGGGAGGGGGTTTTTACATGTTGTGCTGTATCTCAAAAACAATTTATGATTATTGCTTAAAACTTTACACACTTCTTTGTTATATTAATCTAAAGATCTGTATACTTTTTGGTTTTGATTCCAAATTTCATTTTTGAGTTATTGAGTGTTTTGTAAAATAAGGGGATGTTTTTTTTTACATGTCCCGCCGTGTCTCAAAAACAATAAATGGTTATTGCTTAAAACTTTCTCAGAAACTATTGATGATTATTGCATTAAACTTCCACACAAGATGTCGGGCTTATCATGCGCTCAGGGCGCAGCTGTTTATCGCTTTATATCTTTGAAACTAAGACATTTAGGGCAAATCTTTCAAGATTTTAATGTCCATTAGAATAAGATCTATCCCCTTACAAATTTTCAGATGAATCCTACAACCCTTGTTGGGTTGCTGCCCTAAAATTGGTAATTTTAAGGACATTTTGCAGTTTTTGGTTATTATCTTGAATACTATTATAGATAGAGATAAACTATAAACAGCAATAATGTTCAGCAAAGTAAGATCTACAAATAAGTCAACATGACCAAAATTGTCAGAGAACCCCTGAAGGAGTTATTGTCCTTTATAGTCAATATTTAACAACTTTTTGTCATTTTTGTAACTTGTACAAAAATCTTCTTTTCTAAAACTATGGGTGAAATTTAACAAACTTGGCCACAATCATTACTAGGGTATCTATTTTGAATAAGTGTCTAATGACCCTGCCTACAAACCAAGATGGCTGACATCAGTAAATACAGTAACAGGTGAGCGACACAGGCTCTTGAGAGCCTCTAGTTTTATAAAGCTGCTTTCAAGTGTTCTTTTGATTTAATGTATTTGCTTAACAATTTGGATTTGGTATTTGATAATAACAAGTTAGTTTTAAACTATTTTACCTTTTTCTCTGGATTTTTCTTTATCATATATTTAACAAAGATGTAGGTAGTCTAAAGTAGAGCAGAAAATTCAAAATAACTGAAGGATTAAAAGTGCTATGAAAAAAGATTACAAATCTTAATCATAAAGCTTAGAAAAACTTTTGTTTCTAATCATTAAGCTTAAAAATTGTCATTCTTAAATATTTAAATGAAATTTTGCTATGGATAGTAGTTGAAAATATTTGTTATTGGTTATTTCTTTAGGTAGTTTAAAGGACTAGCTACTCATAACTGTTTCTATGTTATAACTTGAGAACTTCCCAAATTTCATTCTGTTGTTCCTCTGACATGAGTCACATGACATAATAACCATGTTCAATATTTTACTTTTGCCATTCAGGAGTTTTGTTCCTTGATTGTTTTAGAAAATGCTATTTTATGTCATTTCAATGCAAAAGCTTTACCCCTAGCTGTTTATATTAACTAATCTTTTTTAGAATTAGATATTTTATTTCTCATGTAGAAATGGA
Organism: Mytilus edulis; assembly: GCF_963676685.1. Classification (NCBI taxonomy): domain Eukaryota; kingdom Metazoa; phylum Mollusca; class Bivalvia; order Mytilida; family Mytilidae; genus Mytilus; species Mytilus edulis. The sequence goes on along the minus strand of NC_092345.1, from coordinate 68,974,187 downwards.
GGTCATTTTTTTGTATCACCAATTTTCATTTTTGTCAAACAGTAGTATTGGTCCTTACTTTATTGGACACATTTGAGCGATTCTTGCTATGTTTTGACATGTTCCAGCAAAGTAGACTTGATTCAGTGAGGCAGACACCTTTTGGGTTGGGGGATAGACACATTTGAGAACATTACATATATATTATAAACAACTGTTTGCTGTCATTGTTACAGCTTTTCATTGTTTATGATCCGGTTAAAAGATGATATGGGAACAAAAAGGGATATAGGGTATATGCCAATGAGACAGCAACTTAACAAGATTACAATGCCCAAAGTCATTTACCTTCTTACAAATGGTAATTAGCAAAAGACCAATGACTTAAACCTATGACAATCTTTTGAAATGCAGTTGTACACATTATGAATGACTGTAACAAATAACTCAATAAAGTATGATATGTTTTTGAATTTAAATTGGTTTTGTGCACTTGATTAAAGTTTTTTTTTTAAAGTGTATAATTGATTAGACTTTGAAAGGTATAAAATACCAACATTGATGTTTAAGGTGAAGAAATCCATGTTTTAAAAAGTTTGAGCCAGGCCAATGATGGAAGAGATGCCCTCGCAAAAGCTATTTATGAGAGGCTGTTTGGTTGGGTGATCAGGACAATTAATGATGACCTCAATCCTTCCAAGCAAAGGTTAGAAATTTAAATTTACAAAAAAGAAAAAAATATTCCATTGTCACTCACTTCAACAGCAAATTGTTCAAGTCTACAGAATTTCATGCTCGTGATTTTCCATTTATCCTAAAATTGTAAATGATGGAAAGACTATTTTGTAATTTGTCTATGTTGATTATAATGTTAAGACCTCACAACAATGCATGATATACATTTAAATTACTGTATAGCAGGTTATATTCATGGAGTTCGCATTTTTGTTTCTTTTTCGCAGAACAAAATGTACATGCAATCCATTGTATGATAGATTTAAATCCGCCCAATATATTTTTAGGCAGTTAAGCTGCCTTATGCGAGCACCCTGGTTTTATGTGCTACCCAATAAATGCTGAAATACGTGCCATTGTTATCATCTAGCTGTCTACTATATTATTTATAACTTATTGGACAGTTTTTACATACTTTTCATTCTGGATTACAAAAAATATGACCAGAAAAACCTTAAATGATAGTCGATTTTCCCAAAAGTTTTGAAGTTGCACATAGGAAGTAGAGCACATTAGGAATCCTTATGTAGTTTATTATCCCCTGAGCTTTTGGCTAAGATGTCAAACAACAAATGTATGCAATATTTAATCGCCGAAAATCTCTAAAGACAAGTAGTTAAGATTTCCCAAATTGCAAAAGTCGTAGGAATATTGTTTGTCGTCAATACGTAGTCAACTACGTATATATACGTCAGTATAAGTTCAACTGATCACGCTGTTGGTGGCAATTTTGAATTAGAAGACGAAATTTTCGTATCTTTTCAATTTGGACGCAGGGGTTCAAATTAGCGGTGGTCCGAGGTCTGCGACCTTCCACTTTTGCAGTCGGACTTTCTACTTGGTTACTAGCTACGCCCGACATGCCCGACGGAAATTGAAAGAAAAACAATAACTTTGCAAACATTTTTACCAGTTTCCTAATAAACAATCTCAAACTTATTTTCATCATTACTATTCATGACAGCGATGTTCAATTTGTTCAACCGCTAGCTTTATACAGAAAATCGCCGATAAATAATGTGTAAATCCGAGCATTATCGTATCTCACTATCTGTCAAACACAACATTGAAAATAAAATGGCTGCCGCGAGAAGACATTACAATATCGGATCCGATTCCGGAAGCGGATAAGGGTAATCTCGGGTTTTGGCTTTCAACTAAAAAAATCCAGACAGGTGACAAAATACATTTATGAATAGTAAATAAATATAAACACTAGAATTGAAAACCAAAAGAAAGAAAAAGCAGAAAATATTTTGTACACCAATTTTAATGTCAAAATCCAATGTGACAGCTGGGAACAGTTTATCTAACAATATATATGTTCCTGGTAACAGTATAAATTTTCTTTATCAGTGATAAATGTTGGTAATGCATCATCATGTTAAATGCTTTCAAGTTAAACATATTTCTGCAATTTCAAGGGGTATTTTTTTCTTCTCAATTTTGATAGGTCAGTTAAAATAGCTGGAAGTTTCTTATACAAAAAAAAAGATGTGGTATGATTGCCAATGAGACAACTATCCACAAGAGACCAAAATGACCAAAACTTGGTAACGGTCAAGATCCCCACCCTAAACCATATATATTCATGTATGGGATAATATAACAAATCATATGAAATATAGGTGGAGGTCGGAGAATTTATAACAGTCGAGATCGACAATCTTAAACAATATATATTTATGTATGGGACAATATTACAAATCAAATGAATTATAAGGGGTCCCTATGGTCACTGTACACCCTCCTGTTTGAGAACTTGGAAAAATTCCAGATCATCACCCCTTGACCATATATACTCATGTATAAGACTATATATATAATAAATCAAATGAAATATAGGGGAAGTCGGTCACCCTACCCCTCATGTTTAAAAACTTTGAAACAGATGGGATCACCAACTCTAAATTAAATGAAATATAGGGGGAGTCCCTGCAGTCACCCTACCCCTCCTGATTGAGAAATTGGAAACAGTCGAGCTCCCACCTTTAAATTAAACCATATATATTCATGTATGAGAACTAATCAAATGAAATATAGGGAGAGTCCTTAGGGTCACCCTACCCACTCCTGTTTGATAACTTAGAAACAGATGAGATCCCCACCCCTCAACCATATATATTTACGTATTGGACAATATAACAAATCAAATGAAATATAGGGGAAGTCACTGGGGCCCCCACCCCTCCAGTTTGAAAACTTGATAACGGTCGAGATCCCCACCCATAAACCATATATATTCATGTATGGGACAATATAAAAAATCAAATGAAAAATAGGGGTAGTCCCTAGGATCACCCCACACCCTCTTGTGTGTGTTTTGAGAACTTGTAAAAGATTGAGATACCAACGCCTAAACCATATTCATTCCTGTTTGTCATTTCAAAAAAGATTGAGTGACATACAAGGTCAATCTCATAGGCGACACATATGCATATCACTTTGCTAAACCCTAACACCTGTCATTTTATTCCAAACTTAGACATTATGGACTTGGGGTGAAGGTGGGAGTCATTTACATTTACTATGGACAGGTCAGTCAGACCTCACCGTTGATCCCTGTAGTAGTAAACATTTGTCTGATTTGTGTCACATAACTTTTGTACTGTACAACACAAACTTAGTTTCTTTCCAGGGAAGCAAGTCTATTCATACTTTTACAAGCTCGTACTAAAGTCAACTTGAACTACTATCATGTACTAACAGTCAACTAATAAGAACAATTACGATCAACTAGAAGAACTGCAATCATTGCAAATTTGTACCACTGCTGACTCATGAAAGAGGCATGACCATTCATGGTCATGTGCGTTGCTATTGAAAACCTTGATAAAATATGAATTATTTGCCTTAATGATTAATTCATTAAATGAACATAAATGTACAATTATATATGAATGTTTAATGTCTGTTCTTTTAAATCTTTAAAAAAAAGTTGAAGCAACATTGCCACAGTTTTCATAATTATGTTTGCCTTGGTTTTTGGTTAACTGCCTACAGTGCTTACAGCGCTTTGATTTATACCTGTCATTTGAAAATTGTGAAATTTTACACCCACTAAATAACCTGCTAAACAATATTTTATTGTTTCTTTCTCTATATTTTAACAGTAGTAGAATTGCTGCAAGTATTGGAGTTTTGGACATAGCAGGTTTTGAAAATTTGCATAACAACAGTTTTGAACAATTGTGTATCAACTTTGTCAATGAAAGATTACAGAACTTTATGAATGAGAGTGTATTTAAAACTGAGAAGGCTATTTATGATGAAGATGGCATTCCATGCCAAGATGTAGATTTTAAGAACAACATGGACATTATTGTAGTTTTTACAAAGGTAAAATAATTATAGTTTGCTCAGCAAAACAACATTTGTGAATTCATATAAGAAAGAAGATTTGGTATGATTACCAATGACAAAACTTTCCAACAGAGTTCAAATGATGTAGAAGTTTAGCAAATTTAAGTTACTCTATGGCCTGCAACAACGAGCAAAATCCATACTGCATAGCAAGCAATAAAAGGCCCTTAAATGACAAAATCCATAAAAGTTCTGTCATTGTATTATTATATTAAATAATATCAATATAGGAAGATACAAATCACATTATCTATGCAAAAATTAAATACATTTGAGAATCTCCTATTAACTAGAAAAACACTTACTGGAAAGCTATTGATAACATTGATGTAGATGTAGTAAAAAAATACTGACAGAAAAAAACATTCGAAACAATAAAAGTCGAAGCAGGTGTGTAACTAAACATATTTATTTTAGAAATCCGTAGGTATCCTGTCACTTTTGGATGAAGAAACCAAACTACAGCAAGGTACTGATGAAAAGTTTGTACAAAAAGTGACTAGTAATCACGCTGATTCAGGGATCATCATGAAGAGTACTACCAGTGATCCTGTGTTTGGTATTCATCATTTTGCTGGACAGGTTAGTGTGAAAAACAAAGTTTTCCCAATATGTAGTTGGAGGATGATGGAAGTATTTTAACAACCTTGACTGGCTATACAGCCCTCTCACAGTCAGTGGTTGGAGGAAGCAGAGTGTGGAGGGGTCTTCTTGAATTAGTTGTAATTTTTGGAGTTTTTAAAATGATTAAGGATTTTCAGAGGTTTGATTCTTTGTCTTTTTTTCAAATTTCCAGATTTTTACCTCAAGCACTATTTGATAACACTTTAATTCATGTAGATTTGTTAAATATAAGTTAATAGAATGACTTTTTTTCAATTTGTTAAATATAAGTTTATAGAATGACTTTTTTTCAATTTGTTAAATATAAGTTTATAGAATGACTTTTTTTCAATTTGTTAAATATAAGTTTATAGAATGACTTTTTTTTCAATTTGTTGAATATAATAAGTTTATAGAATGACTTTTTTTCAAAAGCATGTGTTTTTTTATGGAAATTCACATGTATGTTCTTCCTTATAACATACATGTGAACCTCCCGACGGGAGTACAAAACTCCCGTTTTCAGGGGTCTCCTCCCGTCCTCCCGTTCAGGAGAAAAAAACTCCCGTGTATGAAATATTTCATGAATGAGAATTTTCCGACGCCATATTTGATCATTTCTTACTACTGTACGGGTGTAATAGACAACTTTCGAGTTCATCCGTCACAGGAAAAAACTCGTCAATTATACGCGCCTTTATCATCGTCATTTGTGCGTTTAGGGGCGTCGTCACTTCCTTCCAATGTTGAGCGAGTGGTTGGAAAACTACAATTCTATATTGTACGAATTATTCGGCAAATTGAATTCTCAAAATTGACAACCAACACTGCTGTCATTAGGGAAATGTCAGTAAGTACCTACATAGCAACCATTATTTCTAGTTTATCCTGCACAAAGACGATCACTAAGACGCTTGATGAACGTAAATAGTGCAGGGATACAGGCGAGCCCCTCTATCTGGTAAATGACGTCATAAAGGCGTGTATAATTGACGACTTTTTGCCGGTGACGGATGAACTCGAAAGTGGTCTATTGACACCTGTGTTAAATTTTACCTGTACATCAAAGAAGATGTATAATTAATTGGCTTCACTTGACAGCTGGGGTGTCAAACATACTGGTAATCAACAATGTTTACCTCTGGCTAACTGCCGTTGTGTTATAAAAACGATGTGTATTGGGAATATTGAAATACATTTTTGTTACTTCCCTTTGTTTTATCCTGTTTTCAGTTATTTTGCTTTTAAAAATGTAAATTGTAAAAAGACTATAAATGATTAATATTTTAATCAAATAATCATAAACGGATGTTGATTAAATGAATTTAAATGTTTGGGACAAATAAAAAAATATAAATTTATAAATTATTTTAGCAATCTAGACCTCCTTTCAAGGATTAAATTGAAGTTTATATTATAAATCTGTTTATCATTTATGTGATTGGAATATACAAAATGTACATTTAGTGCAACAAAAGTTGTCCGTTTTATTTGATAATGTTGATTCGGACAAATTTGATAATTTAGTGTATGAAGAGGTATTTATGTTTGGTTTATTTGGATCTATCAAAGGCGTAAATGTAAGTTTTGTCAATTTCATGTTATCTGTAGCGAGATATTGTATCTTCAGAAGAAGGAATTTACTTAAAAATTTAAACAGTAATGTTGATCTTATTAGACTATTTAAATACACTGTAAAACATTATATAACTTACCTGTATGAATACTTGTGTGATGCAAGATGTATGAGAAATATTTTTGAGAAACACTTTTTAAAGAATAATATTCTGGTACAAGAAACCGAAGGTGTAATAACATTTAATTTCTAAATATTGTGCTGATTATATATGATTATACTTAAAAACATTGCCTTGTGATATTTTGTGTAATATGTAATATATCTGTTGTATATATATGTTGAAGAATTGAATAAAGATTAAAAAAAAAAAGTCTAATAAATTTCTAGTTAGTTTAATTTGGATTATAAAACCTTGGGTTTGAGAATTGTAGATGTTAGAATATATAAGATTTTATTGTGTAAGCTAGAAATAGCAAAACATTTTACAATGTTTAAATCTTTTTAAGTTTTCTACAAATAAGACTTTCATAATGCTTAAAAGCCATGCAGTACTACTGTTAGTGTTTGTTATTTTTTTAATTAATTTATGATGTTGCAAACAAACATGTAGAGCTTATTTCTTTCTTATTTGTCTATATATTTACCAATGATAAGGAGATGGAGACATGAATAAAAATCTATACAGATAAGATAGATAAATATAATGATTTATTTGCAAGCAGTGAACAATCATTTATCAAAAACAAAACAAAACTAAACAGGAAACAGATTCTTCTTAATATTTTATTTTATTCAAATAGAAAGGCAATAAAGGTACTTTAAACATTTTACAATTTGTAGAAAAAACACAATTTCTACTTCATATGGTTACATTTACGACAAAATTTATGTCGATAAAAAACCTCCTGATCTGAGTCCTAATCTCCTGACCAAAATTTCCAAATCTCCTGATCTGAGTTTCACAGTCCATCACATGTATGTTATAATGCTATTTTATCATTATTCAGAAATGATTGCTTTCATTTAAAGACAAAGCAAGTATTTTATATTAAGAACAATGTTTACTTTTCCAATTAAATATTTCTGGAAAAAAGAGAACACACATGAAGTTATTCAGAGAGGTACACACCAATTTATAAACAATTTTGACTGTTGTTTTATACAATTGTTTTATTCTTGTTTCATCACTTTTATTTTTTCCTAAGGTTTTATACAGATGTGAAGGTTTCTTAGAGAAAAACAAAGATACACTAAATGATGATTTATTTGATTGTATGAAGGGAAGTGAAAATCCATTTATAAATGACTTGTTCACAGTCACAAAAGGACCAACAGGAACTATTTCTGAGTAAGTAAAACTAATGGTCCATTCAAATTTACAAGCTTGAAAAGTTATAGATAAACAGATTTTTTAAGATAGAGTCAATCACTGTAGTTCTAAATGTAGCATTCCTGCCCTCCAACTAATAAATTTCAAAAATTCAAAACTAGTCTTTTATGGTGTACCTTAGGCCTTCAGGTATTATGTAAGATGCAGAACAAAATTAAGAAAGAGGTAAGTAAAATTTACGACTTAAATTTTGAAAATATGAAAGAAAGAATTCCAAGTCATTTTAAAGGCAATATGATCTCAAAATAAAAGAATGAAGAAAAAATGTCAAACCTCATGTATCTCAACTGAGGAACCTTCAATTAGGGGGAAAATGGCTAATGAAAGGGAAAAAAGAAATACGTCACAAAATTGGTTTCTGTTCTCTAACTTTAATTTGAATCAACCAAATCTTATGAAACTAAACACAATGCTTATTACCACATAATACTGATCAAGTTAGAAATTTAGTTGCGTCACTTATACTTTTCTTGAGTTATACCCCTTTATAAACATGAAAATAGGTAAATTTTTTGTTTCCTTTCTCTAACTTAAGTTTGTCTAAACCAAGTATTATGAAACTTATACACAATACTTCAGTTATTACCACAAAACACAGATACATATAAAAAAGAAGTTGTGGTATGATTGCCAATGAGACAACTATCCACAAAAGACCAAAATGACACAGACATTAACAACTATAGGTCACCGTACGGCCTTCAACAATGAGCAAAGCCCATACCGCATAGTCAGCTATAATAGGCCCTGATAAGACAATGTAAAACAATTCAGACGAGAAAACTAACGGCCTCATTTATGTAAAAAAATGAACACAGTTTGAATTTTGAGGTGGCGCTTTTACCGTTCTAGAGTTATGCCCCTTTAAAAATGGCAAAATTGCTGAATTTTTCGTTGCTTTTCTCTAACTTAAGTTTGTCTTAAATAAATGTTATGATACTAATACACGATACTCATTACAACAAAACTCAGATTAAGTTTGAATTTGGGTAGCTTCACTTCTAAAGTTCTTAAGTTATGTCCCTTTATAGCGTTATATGGAAGTTGGGGCATCATCTGTGTCCCATGGACACATTCCCCATTTATTTTTTCTATTAGTCAGTTTGAATAATCAAATATTCCTGAATAATGTTATACTTTATATATTTCTAGAACCCAGTTCCTTTTAAGACAGTCTAGAAGAACAACTACGGCTTTCCATAAATCAAAAAAAGCTGCTACACCTAGATCTGATGATGTGAGGAAACTTAGTAGAGAACTTGGAAGATCTATGAAGAGGTAATGTTTTATCATAGAGATGGGGAATCTTGTATTATTGTCATGATCACTAATTCATCAGTATTGAAGTTAGCTTACTTGGTTCAGGGCTATGGCTAGTTATTGCCATTACCTAACATGAAATTCACTGAAATGATTAGACAAATTTTAAGCAAGCTTTGCCACAAGTTATAATACACAACTGATGGCAATAACTGTACAAGCTTTGCCACAATGTTATGCATCCCCAGTTGATGCAATTAACTCTACAAACAATGTAATACATCTCCAACTGATGGCAATAAATATACAATCTTTGCCACAACGTTTTACACCCAAACTGATGGCAATAAATCTACAATCTTTGCCACAATGTTTTACACCCAAACTGATGGCAATAACTGTACAAATACAGTACTTTCACATCCCCAACTGATGGCAAGAACTCTACAAATACAGTACTTTCACATCCCCAACTGATGGCAATAACTGTACAAATACAGTACTTTCACATCCCCAACTGATGGCAAGAACTCTACAAATACAGTACTTTCACATCCCCAACTGATGGCAATAACTGTACAAATACAGTACTTTCACATCCCCAACTGATGGCAAGAAATTTACAAGCTTTGTCACACTGTTTTACACCCCCACTGATGGCAATAACTGTACAAATACAGTATTTTCACACTTTTTTTACAAAAGTAATAATTCTTTTCTGAAAAAGGAGTATACAATCATATTTTAGAACTGGTAATTTCCAAACCAGGAAGAGACTTCAATACAATACTAGTTAAATGATTTCTATTTCTTGAAACTAATTTTACCAAACAAGGTAGATAATATATATAGCAATAAATAAGAGTTTTTTTATTCATAATTAAAATGAAATATTATGATTTAGATGTAATGTAATGTAATGTAATAATGATAACTAGAGAGTAACTCTGGATTTCTTTAAAAAAAATTAAAGGGACCCTTCACTAGAATAATGGTCTAGTGAAGTTAATTGTTAACAGTATGCAATATATTGTTGAATAAAAAAATCAAATCATAAGTTGTGGAATCGTGCCCACATGTTTTCAATATGCATCTTCATTTAGTTTTTAACTGGATTTTCACAGAAAATGTCGCTTATTGATTTGGGGATGTACGGCGGGCGTGTTTTGAGTGGGCGGGCAAGCAGGCTGCAGCCAAATGATGTCTGTGCACTTACTCATGAACTGTTCGACCAAAACTTTTCAAATTTTAATATGTTGTTACTGATGACAAGATGGAGGTCAAATTTTATATTGACAATTTTTCGCTTTCCCTGTTCAGGAGTTATGGTTCTTGAAAGATTGAAAAATGGTGTTTTCAGTCATGTCCTTGCTTAAACTCATGAACTGTTCAACTAAAGCTTTTCAAATTTTAATATCTTGTAACTGATAACAAAATGGAGGTCAAGTTGGATATTGACAATTTTCACTTTCACTGTTCAGGAGTTATGGTTCTTGTGATATTGAAAAATGGCAGGATACAAATAAATGTTAATTAATCCGGTTAGCTGTCGCTTTGACAGCCTCTTGATCAAATCTTGATATGTGTGTTTTCATGGAGTTTGCAATATCTATCCATGTGAGTGTGGTATTAACTTGTTATCAGTACAGTTTAATATAATCATGGTAGTTATTTAAATCCAAAAACAGCTGTACTTATTATTTTCAATAAGAATAAATAGCTGAGCTGTATTAGACACTAAGTCTGTTATATTTTGGGCCAAAAAAGGGGTTTTATAGGGCCTACTCCTTTTACACAGTTCTAGAACGTTAACTCTGCTTAAGGAATATTATCAAGTTCTGACATGATGAATGGTGAAATAATCAAACTTTCTCAAATATACTGATTAAAGTGCTGGTGTATCTTATTATGAATATAAGTTAGAACATAGAACAAAACTAATAAACAGAAGATAAAGTTTATTTCAACAGATATTATTTATATTATATTTTATTGATTTGAGCAGATATGGTCAATCAAAAGGAGTGGTGCCAAGTTACAGTACCAAGAAACACAACACTGTTATTTCATATTTTAGGGTAAGATTAGTGTTAGATAATATAATGTATTTTTAGAGTATTTTAATGCTGAAAATCTTGAAATGAACAAAATACTACATTATTACATTGCTTGCAATGAATTACTGTAACTTCCCAGTGAAATGAATAATTTCACTTGTTCCATAAAATCTTTTATCCACTCCTCTGACGTCATACAACAAAAGGAGTAGTTGAGATGTTTTTGTCAAATCTCAAAAAGGTTATAATTTCTCAGTCCAACAGACCTGAAGGAAAATAACCTTTCCTGAATAATTTTGGATATTCACTTTTCATGAAGGCCATAATTGAAAATAACTAACTAATGCGCTCCATGCCCTCATGAATCAATGTGCTGTTTGGCTACTTGGCGAAATTTTTTCTCAATTTGAATTTTTCTATTAGTTGTTCTATAAATAACAGTATAAGAACAACATTTTCATTGTAAAAAAGGGGATTCAGTTGTACATGTACAATAGATATAACTTTTTTTTTTTTTTTTTTTTTTTTTTTTTATCTTTATTCAAAATAAATGCTAATAAATTGAAATATAATAGATTAATTAAAGTGATTTAATCATTTTTTTTTCAATAAAGAGGCTTTTTGTTTCCATGGAAATATGATAAGCACTAAGGCTTTCAAAACCATTAATAATTAATCACTCAATGGAGATCACCTTAAAGACCCTTATTTTCATGATTTTCTGAGGTTTTGAAAGTTTGACTTATTACAAATTAAAAAATCCCATGAAATATTCTTATTTAAATTCAGGAAATTGATAAAACTTAATATTTAATCAAATGATGACTTCTACTCTTATAGGCTTCTATGGACAAACTGTTAGAAAAAATGAAACAAGCAGAAGCCCATTTTGTTAGGTTAGTATAATTATATACTTTTTGGTAAAATCAGAAATGCTAAAATGTGAATGAATAATTTGAAAAACTATTTACTCCTTTTGAAGTATGATTGCCAATGAGACAACTCTCTACCAGAGACAAAATGATGTCTAAGATTTAAAGATGTATAAATAGCTGTATAGCCTTCAATAATAAACAAAACACATATCACATAGCTATAAAGGGCTTTGAAATGGCAAATACAAAACAATTCAAAGAAGAAAACTAACATCCTGATGTATATACAAAACAATAAACGAAGAACAAAACAATAAACAACATCAAATGATAACAGCAGAATTAGAGGAATTAGACTTTGAAAAGCACATACAGAATGTGGCATGTTTTATCATGTTTGCAGAAACACAAACCCTTCAATAACCTGGGATAGGGGTGTAATTTGTGTACATCACAAATTAAGTACAAATTGTAAAAATGAGTTTAAAAAGACTATCATAGGATGATATAGACAAGAAAATACTGTAAAATGTCTATCAGAATAATAATTACATATCAATATAGTGAACATTAGGATATAAAAAAGTTTGTGTAAGTTGTTGTACTTCTGCTGTGTTGAAAAGGGTTGAAATTATTAACATAATGTAAAAAGTGACATAATACCTTCATCTATTTTCTTTATTATTTGTATTTTAATTCTTCGAATAAATGTATTGCTTACTTTTTAGTGAGAGTATGCTAAATGTTTTTATTTGAACAGATGTATAAAGCCAAACAACAAGAAAATGAAAGAGAATTTTGATGCCTCTCGAGTTAAGGAACAGCTGTTGTATAATGGGATAACTGAGGTAGCTAAGATCAGGAAGCAAGGTTATCCTGTCAGGAAGTCCCACAGTGATTTCTACAAACGGTACTTATTGTTTTTAAACCAACTATTTTGAGATATCTTTGAATACATCCTCATTTTAATTAAAGCTTTTAAAAAAAGTCATATTAAAAAGACAGCTGTATGATTGTATTGCCTTGTCTTAGATAGTAGAGGGACATGCTGTTTTCCAGTGTGTTTTTATGTATTTTAGTCCATCTGTCAGATCCATATAAGGTTATATAGGTGATCTATTGAACTATTTGATACATGTGCCAAATATTGGTTTTGGCCCAGATTTGCCAATTCACTGAACAATGGAAATGTGATATTGAGATTGAGACATAGTGTCTTATGCAAAATTATTCTTTTTATAATAATATGGATAATGTCTGAGTTTTGATGTGACGCATTGATTCATATACTTCTCTCCTTTATTTTTGTGATATTAATAATAACAACATATCATTTCATTCATAAAATTCTGACTTTTTTAAAGTCCGACGTATAAAGGGTAAATGCATGTATTCACATCTATAATATATAGATTATACTGTATTATGACCAGAAAAAGACAATTGTACTCCAAAAAATTTGCAGTTTGAATTTAAAATTTTTATATTATATGCGCACATGGCTAAGGGGGGTTATATAGTTCATACTGAAATGATAGTGAAAATAAAATTAACTTTAACCATGTGGGCATGGCTAACCCTATTTAGTTGGGTTAGTTTTCATCATACATTTCTAATCAATTTTCCAGAATTTTAAATTATTCCAGATTCAAATAACTCCTTGTTTATATATGAATGCAGAAGGATTCTAATATCTATTGTTAAGAATGAAGATATATTGCAACTATGTAATAAACCAGTAGACTTTGGTTTCTCTTATTGTATATAATATTTTCTCCAATACCAGTATTTACATTCTTTTTAAAAAGGCCTGTCTGTCATCACATTGTGCATTTGACATGCTTGGTTTTTTTTTATGCTGTTATGGTGTCAAAAAAATTAAATGCCATTATTGAATTTAAACCAGTGAACCCTAACAAAGCAAAGCAAACTTTATATTATATCGCATATATGGCAGGTTCTAATGAAATTAGAGAATGGAAATGGAGAATATGTCAAAGAGACAACAAACTGACCAAAGAGCAGGCAACAACCAAAGGCCACCAATGGGTCTTCAATGCAGTGGGAAAATCCCACACTCAGAGGTGGTCCTCAGCTGGCCCCTAAATAAAATGGTGTACTAGTTCAGTGATGAAGGACGTCATGACTAAACCCAAGAACATATAAATGAACTAAAATTTAAAAAAATTAAGCCTTTTACTTATAATATACTTACATTTGCAGAGAGGGCAAGGTCATTTCTTATATACTGGAACAATTTATTCTTATTAAAGTAGTGTTGGTCTCTTTGGGCATTTGGGAGAGTTGTCTCATTGGCAATCAGACCACATCTTTTTTTTTATATTTACTGACTGTGTTTATCACTAATGTGTATCATCATAAGTCAATACAAATCAAAATTACACAGTTGAAGGATCTTGAAGTATAGACAGCTGATTTTTATTTTTTCCTTTCTTAAGTTCTGCTCTATGATGGTATTTTGTATTGTTCTATCATTGTTTTTAACTGGATTTATAAATTTTGTGCTCTTTATATTTTATATGGAAGATATATCTAGGAACATAAACATGAAATATATATTTCTTTAATTACAGGTATTGTGCTCTTCACCCAGATTTCCAAAGGAAGACCGCAGACTATGGTCAAGGTACAAAGTCTCTGGTGGAAAAGATTTTACCCGATAGATTCAAAACAGAATACAGAATCGGAAAACATAGGGTATGTCTTAATGTACCGTTTCACAAATAGATTTAAGAAGATGTGATATGAGTGCCAATGAGAAGAACTCTCAATCCAAGTCACAATTTATAAAAGTAAACCATTATAGGTCAAAGTACAGTGTTCAACACAGAGCCTTGGCTCACAACAAACAGCAAGCTATAAAGGGCTCCAAAATGACAAGTGTAAAACCATTTTTAAAACAGGAAAACCAATAGTCTATTCTATATAAAAAAAACAAGAAATGAGAAACAATTATGAACCACATCAACAAATGACAACCACTGAATAACAGGTTCCTGACTTAGAACAGGTGCAAAATAATGCAGTGCATGTAAATGTTTTAACAGGTGCCAAACTTCACCTTAAATTGAATGTAACATCACAAGGTAAAAAGACACTATTAAATATCAATTGAAATGACTTAACCTAGTATATTTCATCAGTTTTTATCCCCAATTTATGGGCATTATGTTTTCTGGTCTGTGCATCAGTTTGTCCCGCTTCAGGTTAAAGTTTTTGGTCCAGGTTAAAGTTTTCGGTCTTGGTAGTTTTTAATGAAGTTGAAGTCAAATCAACTTGAAACTTAGTACACATGTTCTTTATGATATGATCTTTCTAATTTTAGTGCCAAATTAGAGATTTCCCCCCATTTTCATGGTCCATTGAACATAGAAAATGATAGTGCGGATGGGGCATCTGTGTACTTGGGACACATTCTTGTTCCCTTTGTTTTTCTGTAATTGTTTGATCATCATGTTTAAACTCCTCTTAAACTACAGAATAATGACTGTTCAATACCTTTTGTTTGAAAGAGTAAACATTTTAAAAGTCAATACTATTGTTATTTTTTATCTATCTTGTTATGGTAAATAGATTATAATCATATGTGTAACACATTTATATATAATGTCATGTACCCAAATTGCACCCATTGAACATAAACAGCTGAGAAATTCTTTGAGACTAAACAATTTGTATTTGGATTTTAGGCAGTTAAGCTGCCTTATGCGAGCACCCTAGATTTGTGTTCTATCCAATAAATGCTGAAATACGTACTGTTAACTATCAACTAGAACAACTGCAATCATTGTGAACTTGTACCACTGCAGACTCATGATCATGAAAAAAATATACTTGATATATGTGTTGCTTTTGAAAACCTTGATAAAATATGAATTATTTGCCTCAATGGTTAATTCATTAAATGAACATAAATGTACAATATACATGATATATGAATGTTTAATGTTTGTTCTTTTTTAAAAATCTTTAAAAAAAATTGAAGCAACATTGCCACAGTTTTCATAATTATGTTTGCCTTGGTTTTTGGTTAACTGCTTACAGTGCTTTGATTTGACATTATGCATGTCTTGCAAAATAGGTGAGAATATTCAAATATATACTAAACGTTCACAATTTATATCAACAGATGAAGCTTGCACTGGAAAAATTTTTTTTATGAAACCGCCGCCATGCAACGTTCACAAAAAGTCATCTTTTAAAAATGAACAAAAAAAATATGTTACAAACATTTATTTTTAAAAAGATGAATAGTGAGCTTGTACTAATGTCAAATTGTTCTAAATATTTGAAAAAATAAAACAAAACATCTGTTTTTGGATTTTTTATGATGTGAATTCAAGCATTGATGCAATTTGGGTACTCCTCATTACGGAATAATGGATACTTACGAGGCCGATTCAAACCCATTTTTTTATTACTCAATATGGATTAAAAATCAAATTGGTGTACCTATATGATAAATAAGGATACGGCTACAAAATAAACACAGAATGGAAATTTTTGTCTTGATCATAAAAAAACACAGGTGAAAAAACTGTCAAAATAGGTGCAATTTGGGTACCTTCATATTAAGTATCTCCATGTACAGACTATTTGATAATTTTTTTGAATCTTAGTTTTGTGATGTATATAAAGGAATTAAATGGTATTTATATGTGTGAATTCGATGATATTTCTGACTTTGATAAAAGCCCACTTGTTAACAATTATTGAATAATAAGAATAGAGGAACATATTCTGAGACATAATTATACAAAAAGAATAAAAGATTTAAAACTGGTTTTTAAAACAAATATTGTAAATTCTTAAATAAATCACCATTCTGCTTATAAGATAGTAAGGTTTTCCATTATGTGGAAGATGGAATGCTGGGTATATGTTAATCAGTGTCAAATTTTGTAAATTATGTAGTTTTAGAATACATGTACTGGGAAATAAAAACATGAAAGTTTAATGCCAATACTGTATTACAGATATTTATGAAAGAACCACCCTATATGTTTTTGGAGAAATTTCTCTACATCAGAGAACAATCAGCCAGGAGATCCATGTCAACTGGTATCTATAAATTGTGGTTAGCGAAGAAAGCTGCTGAAGAACTAAAGGTCCAACAGCGTCATGAAAAATTAGCACAACTACAAAGTGATATGGAAAAAGAAGCCGCAGAAAAGGAAATACAATTCAGACCACCAGATAAATCCAATGTTTGTTCAGTTATTATATATATATAGGGTGAACTACTGTGGATTCATTTATTTAAGTGGATACTAATTTTTGTGTCCTGAGGAAAACTAGCAAAATCATGGATATTTGATTTCATGGTTTTGGTAAAGTCTGCATACATTCCTAGAGAAAATTTGTAATTTGTTTGACCTTTAAATTCATGGTTCCCCTGTGTCCACAAAATCCCAACGAATATTAATTTTGAATCCACAGCATATGACAAGAATTCAATTGGCTAGTTAATGAAATAATGTTCTTGAGCTTGACATTAAGATTAACTAATTAACTTTTTGCTAAAATACCACCTAGATCACTTTAATGGAAGGCTCCAGAAACAAAAAAATGGAAATGTTATATTTTGAAAACAAATTTTTGTTGCTATTTTAATGATATGAGTTACTATAAGTTATCTACGTTCATATCCGTAGATATGGATATTTTAACACCCTGAAGTACCCCAGTACACCATGAGGCGTAGCCGAAGGGTGTACAGGGTACTGAAGGGTGTTAAAATATCCATATCTACGGATATGAACGTAGATAACGAATTTATCCCCGGTCTTAGTCCAAATTGGACGAGTTTTATGGAAATTCAGGTACAAAGTGTAACGTGAAAACAACGTTTTTTTCATTATCTAAAAAAGTTTTATTGAAATTTGGAAATTTTACATATTTTTTACGGGGTGTAGGGTACTACCTTTGGTAGAACCCTACAGGTAATCAAATATAAGACGTTTTTAATACGGTGACAGAGAAACTGGATTGTGTCAAATTTGGCGCTCAATGTTGTGAGAGTTACGTCATAGATGGTTGGACGTCAACGTGGGTCATTTGCATAGCTAGGTCAGTAGTCCAATTCCTTGAAAATGTGTCAGTCAAGTGATGCATTTAATGAAATGGGTGTAAATGATCGGCATAATAGGACAAAATCGTTAATGAATTAAATATTTAATTACAAACATCATGGATAATCTACAAAATTCAATATTTCACAAGGAGCAATCATGGAACTAAGGAAAACTTGCGTGAAGTTCCCCGGGATAATGGTTAGCAACGTCCGGGGATATGGGTTAGCAACACCCAGGGGCTATGGGTTTTGTAACGACGTGCGTTAACCAATCAAAATCCTAGATATATACTAAGCCGGGGATAATCGTTCATATTCTTGTAGAATAAGTGAAAATTTCAATTGGATATTTGTGTGTATACTATATATTAATAATACTGTAAGTTGACATCTTCATCAGTATTTACAGTATACTTTATGAACCAAAGGCCCACAGCCCATTTTTCAGATTTTTTTCTATAAATCCTATAGGCTCGCTAGACTCATTTCACAGGCCCAACAGCAAGTTTACAAGCCTTAGGCTTCAGACTTCTGGTTTATAGTGACTGATATATTATTGTGGTTTTAGAAAAATAAACAAAATTGAGAGTTAAGTTATTTAAGATTTCCAGAAAGGCTCCATACAGATACCACAATATAAGTTTTGAACCAGATTTTTGTGACAAAAATGTCGGTTATTGATTTGGGGATGTACGGCAGGCTGTCAAGCGGTCGGGTGGGCGGCAACCAAATGTTGGTTGTGCATTTACTCATGAACCGTTCAACCAAAGCTTTTAAAATTTTAAAGTCAAGTTCAATAATGACGATTTTGACTTTTACCATTCAGGAGTTATGGTTCTTGGAAGATTGAAAAATGGCATTTCCAGTTGTGTCTGTGCATTTACGCATGAACTGTTCAACCAAAGCTTCCCAAATTTTAATATGTTGTTACTGATGACAAAATGGAGGTCAAGTTCAATAATGACAATTTTGATTTTTACCGTTCAGGAGTTATGGTTCTTGAAAGATCGAAAAATGGCTATTCCAGTTGTGTCCGTGCATTTACTCATGAACTGTTCAACCAAAGCTTCCCAAATTTTAATATGTTGTTATTGAAGACAAAATGGAGGTCAAGGTTAATAATGACGATTTTGACTTTTACCATTCAGGAGTTATGGTTCTTGAAAGAATGAAAAATGACTATTCCAGTCGTGTCCGTGCATTTACTCATGAACTGTTCAACCAAAGCTTCCCAAATTTTAATATGTTGTTACTGATGACAAAATGGAGGTCAAGTTCAATAATGTTGATTTTGTCTTTTACTGTTCAGGAGTTATGGTTCTTGAAAGATCGAAAAATGTTGTTTCCATTCATGTTGTTGCATTTAATCATGAACCATTCAACCTAAGCATTTCAAATTTTAATATGTTTATACTGATGACAAAATTGAGGTCAAATTTGATATTGACAATTTTCACTTTCACCGTTCATCAGTTATGGTTCTTTTGATATTGGCAGGACACAAATAAATGTTAATAAATCTGGTTTGCTGTCGTTCTGACAGCCTCTTGTTATTATTGCGATAATGAAGAAAGGCAAAAGGATTTACATTAACCTTTCTCAATTTAACATTTCACCTTAATGATAACCTTGCAATAATTTATGAATTCAACATTTTTAAACAGATTATATCAGAAATAAGCAAAAATATTGCAACTATTGTCTCTAAATGAATACTGATTATTTCAGAGGAACATTTCTGCTTCAATTGGTTCAACAACAAGTACTACACTTGGACAATCAATAAGTTCTACACAAGGATCTTCTAGCTCAGATACTTCATCTTCTGGACGGGTTCAATTTGGTAATTTGTCTCGAACAAGAAAACCTGACGGAGGAACAAAGTCTATTCCAAGTCCATCAGATTATAGTGACTCACATCGGACTGAATTTGATGTCAATCATCTAACTGGTGTCAAAGAACCTTATGGTCCATCTCAGTCTAAAAACAGTGGAACAGGTGCAGGATCATCAACTAAAGGAAAGGCCCCACCTCCACCAAAAAGGAGTCCACCCCCTAGAAAAAAACATCCCCCAGAACCAGAAAAGAAGAAAGAATCAAAAGCGTAAGTTAAACTGAACTTCTAGGTCATCATTGAAGTTATAATTCAAAGAAAGAATTAATTGTAAGAGACACATGTGAAAAAGTTTAGAGTGAGGTAAAATATACCTTATTTGTTGCTATTGACTCTACAATTTGTTCAACTTATATACCTAAACATATAATTCAGTCATTACATACAGTTATTTCAAAGAATTTTGGTATACCATGAAAACCTCGTTGCAAAAACATTTTGAAAGAAAATCTCAATCTGATTGTATAAATAAAGATTCTACCACTGCATTGAGTGTAATACGATATTTATCCACTCCAGACAGTTAGATTTTCAAATATTTAAAATTTAACTGTCGAGAGTGGATAAATATCGTATTACACGAGATTTGGTGGTGGAATCTGTTTCTCTAATGATTTTCTAACATTATGCAGGCAAACTTATTCCTTCTTTTCGAATGATCTGCAAAAAGATGTGTTCTTTCTATGTGACGTCATCAGACATAGTTGCCTTTTTTCATGCCTTCACAATAGAAATTTCAGAGGAAAGCAAGAAAATTTGACGTCATAATCTGATTTTAACCAATGAAGTACTGAGATCAAACGAACCACATGTTGATTAAATTTGTTTTATACAATGGGTGCAGAAAGGGATAAATTGACGAAGAATTAGAGAAATGAATATATCCATTGGTTAAGATCTGTAACCCTTCTTTTCTTTTATAGATTTTGGGATATATTTGCTAACATTCCCCGAGAGAAGAAGTCAAAAGATGTCCATGAGAGAGGTAGTTTACGTTTCATCAAAGTGATCACATATGGTTTACTGTTCCTGGTGATGTTTGCATCCCTGGTCTTTCAGAAAATTAGTCTTGTGTTACTTGTTAAAAAACAGGAAAGAAAAATTACTAACGCAAACAGTTTTATGAAGGTAAGTAGTTTCTTAAAGTTTAAGTCCAAAACTGAACCATTGATTTTCTAGAAACTTCTCTCTCTTTTTTTTTCTTTTTTTTTTTTCGGTAGTCAAGGCTTTTACAATCTCCGCACATCACCACTTTCTTTTTTCTTCTTTCTTCAGATACTTGCAGCTTAATTGTATATTATAAGTTTCTGACCGAAATAAAAAGTCATATATTTGCAGTTCTCTAAACGAAGACAAAGTTGTAGAAATGTAAAATTATAAAATATCAAAGAAAAAGGGTTTCAATCATTTACTATTATTTTTTTTCTACAATGAAAGACAGATTTAATATTTACTGCTATGCTTCTTTATAGCCTGGAGAATTTGAGGAGCAAGAAAAATTATATAACAATGCCAGATATTTGTTGCTGCTGTTAGCTATATGTATACCATATGTACTGACATTGGTATTCAGTGTCTTGAAGACATTGTTTGGAAATCTTGCTGTCCCAAGCAAGGGTACTATAATTATGGTAAGCTGTCAATACTTTAAAGAACATTCTTGTCTATCTGTTTGTCCAACTTATACTTCTGTGAATTTTAGAACAAAATGATAATTTTAAGATCAATGAGACACTCTCCTCTGATTTTTCAATACTTTGCAATCTTGCATATGTTGAATAAAAAAAAATGATTTTCATCAAATTAACTGAGAAACAGAATGACTTAATTTTTGATTAGAAGCTGAACAGTTATAAGTTATAATGTACAAGCACGCAGACACATACTTCTTGTTTACCATGGTCAATACTTTGAGTTGAGTATAGCTTCTAGTCAACATATAAAATGTTCATGGTTTTTGTGTGTTGTCTAGAGATATCAAAATAGTAAGACACAACAAACCGGACAAAAAATAGGAGTACAAAATCTACACATATACCAAAAATGCTAAAATATGCATATTGCATGACATTGAAGAATTATTTATTTGTACACATTTTTGTCTTTGAGACTTTGAAGTACCATGATAGTTTTATTGATATTTTAGGTAACATTTATGGAATGTGCTCACTCTGTGGGATTGAGTTACCTTGTCTTTAAATATTTAGGAGAAATGCATTCAGCTCGTGGTATCATGGTTATGAGTGCAACATGCATTTTGCCTAGCATTCTAAAACCTTTTTTTGCCAAAGATGATTCTACCCACAGAGGAGGTTGCAGTGCAAAGTTCAAGAGAATCCTAGCATTTGCAGCAGATTTGATGGCAATTATAGCCCAGATATCTGTTATACCTGTTGTCATCAACAATGGGTTTTTCTTAGAAATAGATGAACCATCCAAAGATTGGGAGACTGTACTTGAAGTAGTATTTTGTTTGCTTCTTTGTTCATTTTCATGGTGGGAAAATTTTATGGATGATCGAGCATTTGGTTCCAGTCGTAGTCTCCTACAGCAGTTTGTGCTGAAGATAAAATTTGACTTACAAGAAAGCCGACCAATTGTTACAGCTGTAACATCATTATTCAAAATAGGTATTACCATAGCAATGGCCTATATTCTACGTGATGATAAAAACATGGATGTATCTGCAGCGATGTCCACCCTCACTGATGACAGATATGAGAATGTTTTACCAGAAGTTACGTATGGTCATTACAACTACATTAAAGATTACACATCTATAATATGTTTAACAATTGGATCATACCTGGCATACTACATTTCTTACACAATATGTAGACTTAGGATGCAAGTTGTGTCATTTTCAATAGCAGCCTTATTGTCCACTCCAGTTGCTGTTGGACTCGTAGTTCTTGACTGTGAATATCAAATCTTAGATCCCTTCACAAAGGAACAGTTATATTGTCAGCCTCTAAATGCTACACAGTCATATGGGGAACAACACTGGTACCATTTCCTACTAGGGTTGCTTTGGTTGATGTCAGCCTACTGGATAGCAAAATATATCTGGTTCCCTAAACAAGAAAGATTGGCAAAGATTGATAGGTATGCTTATTTTTCTATTGTTAAGGCAGAATCATTTGTGGATTATGTGTTGTTTATGATATCTGTAAAAATATTGAGTGATAAATTGTGTCCATTGGATGAATGTTTAAATGGTCCTGACAATATGTTCCTTAAATTAAAGGTAAAATGTATTTTAAAATGTATTTTACTCCCTTAAACTTGAGTACTATAAGATTTCATTAATGGTATACTGAAAAATAAATATTATCAGCATTAATAATTGGAAGCAGACATTCAATTTATATGATTTTTTTTTTATAAAAAAGACTAACAACAGATTATAAGTAGATTTTCATGAAATTGTCATTCAAATGGCTTTTAACAAATAACACACTTCTGCAATTATTTATAATATTTTACAGATTATTTGTAAACCCATTGTACTGCAGTATTTTGTTAGAACAACATCTAATAATGAACAGAAGAAGACACAACAAAAGAATTAGAAGAGAGTTTGAAGGTGAAAAGGAATCTTACAGGTAAATACATTAACTTTCTGAAAAACTTTAGAAAATTTGGATTGAGTTCAATTTTGACTTTAATCAACAAAATTGAATAACTTTTTTTCTTTTTTTCAATTACAGGGGCAAAATAATGGCTCTTACCATGAACTCTTATTTATTATTTATATTTTTTATGTCTCAAGGGTAAAAGCTGTTTTATTTATTAATAGGTTAAACAACGATGAATCAAAACATACAGGCACTGATAGATCAAAAATGAAGAAGATACCTCCAATGATATATGCTTGTGCCACAATGTGGCATGAAAACAGATTAGAAATGGTGCAGATATTAAAGTCTCTATATAGGTATTATGTTATTAAGAAATCTATGGTACTGCCTTGGTTGTATTAAATAATATCATATATAAAATAGTTTACAGGCACGCTAATGTAGTTTATCATGTATGTTGAATTTTTTAACTGAGTGAGTGAAAAAATTATAGAAAAAATAATTGTTTATATATATAAATAAGAAGATGTGGTATGACTGCCAATGACTCAACTATCCACAAGAGACCAAAATGACACAGAAATTAACAACTATAGACCACTGTATGGCCTTCAACATTGAGCAAAGCCCATACCGCATAGTCAGCTATAAAAGGCTATGGAAAGGAGTTATATGTTATACATTGTATATCCTATGTTATATTGTATGTTCAGAGTTGATATGGACCAGTTTATAAGAAAACAGGCTGTTGATTTGTTCAGAGAACAACACCCAGAACAAGCAGAAGATCTAGATCCAGAGGACTTTGAATACTATGAATTTCAAGGTGTGATTTTTAAGCATCATATAATTTAATTAATTAATAAACTTGAATTTCAAAATTTACATTAAATTTCTTCACAGATATTTAATGTAAGATCTTATATTTATACCCCTGCTTTAAAAAAGGGGGGTATACTGTTTTACCTCTGTCTGTCAGTCCGTCCGTCAGTCAGTCCGTCAGTCCGTCCCATGAAACTTTCGTCACATTTTTCTCAGGAACTACACATCTACACTTTCTGTAATTTGGTATCAACATTTATATATGTTAGCCATACCGTGTGATGCATTTTCAGATTTATCACTTGACAACTTCCTGTTTACCGAACACTTGTTTGATTTTACACATGATAGCCAAGTTGAAAATTTTCGTCACATTTTTCTCAGGAACTACAATACAAGGATTTCTGAAATTTGGTTTCAGGATTTATATAAGTCAGCTATACCGTGTGATGCGTTTTCAGATTCATCACTCGACAACTTCCTGTTTAACGAACACTTGTATGATTTTACACATGATAGCCAAGTTGAAAATTTTCGTCACATTTTTCTCAGGAACTACAATACAAGGATTTCTGAAATTTGGTTTCAGGATTTATATAAGTCAGCTATACTGTGTGATGCGTTTTCAGATTCATCACTCGACAACTTCCTGTTTACCGAACACTTGTATGATTTTACATATGATAGCCAAGTTGAAAATTTTCGTCACATTTTTCTCAGGAACTACAATACAAGGATTTCTGAAATTTGGTTTCAGGATTTATATAAGTCAGCTATACCGTGTGATGCGTTTTCAGATTCATCACTCGACAACTTCCTGTTTACCGAACACTTGTATGATTTTACACCTGATAGCCAAGTTGAAAATTTTCGTCACATTTTTCTCAGGAACTACAATACAAGGATTTCTGAAATTTGGTTTCAGGATTTATATAAGTCAGCTATACCATGTGATGCGTTTTCGGATTCATCACTCGACAACTTCCTGTTTACCGAACACTTGCATATTTTTACACTATTAATATTATCCAGATTCATCACTCGACAACTTCCTGTTTACCGAACACTTGCATATTTTTACACTATTAATATTATCCACTTGCGGCGGGGGTATCATCAGTGAGCAGTAGCTCGCAGTTTCACTTGTTGATACTTTATTGTAAAAATTATGAAAAATTTGCTTTTTACTTTAGTAAGAAAATTGTTTTTGTGATAATATCCAAACATGAGTATTGTCGCCAAGTATGAAACATTAAGAATAAAAAGATAAAAAAGACACATACATCAATATTACATGTGGCCAATTTAACTTTAAAACATACATATACAATTATAAGAAGATATTATATGATGGCCAATGATAAAAATTTCTACCAGAGACCCTATGATGTAAATGGTTAGCAACTAAAGGTCACTGAACAACCTCAAAAAATGAACATAAGCCATACTGTATACTATCAAGCTTTAAATGCCTAATAATTACAAAAGTATATCATTTAAAATGAGAAGATTTATATACATAACAACTAGAGGCTCTAAAGAGCCTGTGTCGCTCAACTTTGTCTGTGTGAATATTAAACAAAGGAAGCAGATGGAAAATTGTTAAAAATTGGCTATAAAGGACTATAACTCCTTAGGGGTCAATTGACCATTTCGGTCATGTTGACTTATTTGTATATCTGATGACGCCGGGCGCCGGACACCGAACACCGGACGGGCCAGGTGAGCTAATAAAAGGAAAACAAACATGATTTACAACTATAACAAATACCTACTGAATAAGAGGTTCTTGACTTGGAACAGACACATACAATGTCGTAACAGCACAACATAAATAAGAACAAACTACAAAAAATAAGTCTACATTAAATTGTTCTTCTTTCTTGCTTTTGTCCAAGTTTTGTGATATATTTATTGTGGTTAGCTTTAAATAATTTAGTTGCAAATATTATATCTATTATGTTTTAAATGTATTTTTTAATGGAATGGACTTGAGAACACTCACATTTTTTATTCAAATTAATTTCCTATCTGAATCCTCACTTTTAGCACATATTCTATTTGATGATGCATTTGAATTTGATGATGATGAAGATAGAGTACCTAATGTCTTTGTGAAACTGTTTATGGAGGTGATGCAGGAAGCTGCAAAGTAAGTTCATAATTTGACTTGAAAAATGAATCAAATTTTAACCTTGATTTTGTTTAATTGTTTTTTCTTTTCAAAATAAATGTATATCAGATACCATATGTATCAGGGAAGCCTTAACAATGGTTATGTAGGATTAAAAAGCGTTAAAACAAC
Source organism: Mytilus edulis (assembly GCF_963676685.1). Taxonomy (NCBI): domain Eukaryota; kingdom Metazoa; phylum Mollusca; class Bivalvia; order Mytilida; family Mytilidae; genus Mytilus; species Mytilus edulis. The sequence continues at coordinate 68,947,649 of NC_092345.1, read as the reverse complement.
TGAATTTCTAAATTTTGGAGGGATGAAAAGGTGGTGCATATAATATATGGCTAAATACGATAAAATTATGGTAATTGTTAGTTTCCCACACTCTACCATGTCATCTTTCACTCACAGATTTCATTCTTTAATAGACGATGACTCCAAAACATCCTTTCTGGAAGACAGCTGCTTTAAATCAAACTTAATCATTTTATTGATTAAGTATAAAAAAGATGATGTGGTATGATTGCCAATGAGACAACTATCCACAAAAGACCAAAATGACACAACATAACAATTATAGGTCACCGTACGGCCTTCAACAATAAGCAAAGCCCATACCGCATATAGTCAGCTATAAAAGGCCCCTATAAGGCAATGTAAAACAATTCAAGCGAGAAAACTAACGGCCTTATTTATGTAAAAAAATTAATGAAAAACAAATATGTAACACATAAACAAACGACAACCACAGAATTACAGCCTCCTGACTTGGGACAGGCACATACATAAATAATGTGGCAGGGTTAAACATGTTAGCGTGATCTCAACCCTTCCCTAACCTACCTGGGACAGTGGTATAACAGTTCAACATAAGAACGAACTATAAAAATCAGTTGAAAAAGGCTTAACTCATCAGATAGACAAAACATAAAAGTGGACGTGGCCGGGTACTTATACATCCCGGTACAAAAGGCACAATGAACAGATCTGAGAGTACTCGCAGTTATCTGACAGCTAGTTCAAAGCCATTAACAACTAATAAAAAAACATGCCTCTAAGACTAAGCAATCAATCCATACACATCCAACATACAATGGATTTAGTGTAAAGACGTCATAAACAGCCAGAGAAAAACATGACCTTGTGCAATGCCAAGTTACAGGTATCGACAGATTGCAGATCCACGAAAATGTATACCATGTTATCAAATTTTATAGTGCCATCCATCATAAGGAGATCAAACTGGCTACTCCTATGAAGATCCCCTCCCCATATGGTGCACAACTTGTTTTTGATCTTCCTGGGGAAAACATGATGTATGTCCATCTCAAAGATAAGAACAAAATACGACACAGGAAAAGATGGTCACAGGTATGTAAGATAAAGATATTGACAGATTATATGTATGTTTTTTTGATTATTTTCTTTTATAAGAGGTCTGCTCCCATGCTCAACTTTGTGTATTTTAAAATAAAACCTTGCATCTGTGGGGGCATCACTTTGTCTAGTTGGTAAATAAAAATTAAACACATAAAACAATACTTCATCCTTTTAATAAGCTTTGGATTTTCATATATTTGGATCTTGAGCATCACTGAAGAGACTGAGATATGAGGGAGGGGGGGGGGGGGGGGGGGGAGGGGGTCCTGATTCCGAAATCCCGGGTTTAAAAACATGAGATCAAGAGTTCTTGAATATAAATAATTTAAATCCTGTCATCCCGAAAATTCGTAAAAAAATTCCCAGATCCCGAAAGGGTCAATCCCGAAATCCCCAGCTTAAAAACAAATTCCAAAGTCCAGATAAAGGTGCTGTCCCCCCTCAGATATCAAATTGTTTAAGATAAGATATAATGTATATGTACTAATTGCTGGGATATCGTATTATTAAAGATAAGATTGATATTGTAGGTGATGTATATGTACTATTTGCTGGGATATCGTATTATTAAAGATAAGATTGATATTGTAGGTAATGTATATGTACTATTTGCTGGGATATCGTATTATTAAAGATAAGATTGATATTGTAGGTAATGTATATGTACTATTTGCTGGGATATCGTATTATTAAAGAGTGTCAAGAGAGGGTGCTTGGTGCCTTAGCAGATGATAGAATCAGTGAATTGGCAACATGGGATTACAACAATGCACCTGGCAGAGTTGGCAAGAGTCAGATTTTCAATATATTAGACGATGAAGTGTTGTATAGGGTGAGGATACAATTGTTATAACCATATTTAAAATTACTGAAAAAACTTATATTATCTATTCCAGTTTATTATATGAATAGAAGCTTATGTCCTTAAAAAGTTGTATAGTAATATTCCATAAATATAAATCTGAAATTGAATTGTGGAGGTCCTGAATTAAAGATAATTCTAATTTTTTTCTTTCTAGAGGTCCTGAAAGATTTTGGAGGACCTTTATTATAGGTATACTCTACCTCAAAGAAAGAACATGGGGTGTTTATAAAGTGATGCATTTGTCTGCCCATTAGTCAATCTGTCACACAATTTTGGTTTCCAGATGACAATGAAAGTATCACTTGATTACCAAATTAATAATCTTTTAAATTTGAAAAAAAATGTAATGTACCATGAAACACAATGTTATAACATCTTAATGATTGTGAAGGTAAAAGGTCTACCATGTATACTGAGCCAAAAAAGTTTAGCAACACTTTTTTTTTATAAATTTTTTTTTGTTGTTTTTGGAAAAAAATATTTAACATCATTGATATTATCCTTAGTTTTACCTGTAATTTAAAACAGTCATACTTTTTTCCTGCTGATTGATTTCGCGCCAATTCAGCTTTGCATGTGTAAATGATGTTTTACCTTCTGTACCTGTACTTTTAAAACGATATTAAAAACTTCTTTTTCACTTACGTTCAGAAACACACCATCGGTATGAAAAACACAAACACCTTTGAAAAAATTGCATGGGGCGTCAACCAGGCCTCCCCGAAAATGACAGTCAGAAAGGTCTTGAAATGGTTGATGCTGGAATGAGGGTTGCTGACATCATGGCTCGATTTAATGTGCAAAAGGCAACAGTTTAGAGACTAACAAACAGATATCGACACATTACAACTGCACAGGATAGGTCAATATCTCGTAGACAAAAAAAACTATCGTCAAGGGAGGAGCGCTTCCTTCGCTTTAAATCAACACGTGACAAGTTTTTTCCGGCTAAAAAAGTAGTGCATTGACTACTAGAAGCTGCTGATGTGCCTGCCAATCCTTCGTTTGGGCACTTAGGGCATGGCTGAGAAATTGATTTTGAGAAACACTATACTCATTTACGCATTTTGACCCTCCCGCGCTCCATACAAAGAAAATCCTAATGAATGTGAGTGATTAACATTCATGTTGCTTCTGACATATCATAATTCCAATTTTTTATCATTAAAATTATATGTTTGTTATGATTTTGTAATAATATAAATTTTCACATTTTTGTTGCTAAACTTTTTTGGCTCAGTATAGTTTAGAAGGAAAATAAAGAAACTGAAGAAGGCCATTGACTGAAACGTCTTATAGAATGATTCATTACTATTTGAAACAAGAATTTATTTAATTTTGACATTAGCAGAATGTGACTTTTTGAAAACTCCTTTTTAGCTCACCTGGCCCAATGGGCCAAGTGAGCTTTTCCCATCACTTGGCGTCCAGCTTCGTCCTGCGTTAAATTTTACAAAAATCTTCTCCTCTGAAACTACTGGGCCAAATTAAACCAAACTTGGCCACAATCATCATTGGGGTATCTTGTTTAAAAAATGTGTCTGGTGACCTGGCCAATCAACCAAGATGGCTGCCATGGCTAAAAATAGAACATAGGGGTAAAATGCAGTTTTTGGCTTATAACTCAAAAACCAAAGCATTTAGAGCAAATCTGACGTGGCTTAAAATTGTTTATCAGGTCAACATCTATTTGCTTTGAAATTTTCAGATGAATCGGACAACCCGTTGTTGGGTTGCTGCACCTGAATTGGTAATTTTAAGGAAATTTTGATGTTTTTGGTTATTATCTTGAATATTATTATAGATAGAGATAAACTGTAAACAGCAATAATGTTCAGCAAAGTCAGATTTACAAATAAGTTAACATGACCAGAATGGTAAATTGACCCCTTTAGGAGTTATTGCCCTTTATAGTAAATTTTTAACTGTTTTTCGTAAATCTTAGTAATCTTTTACAAAAATCTTCTTCTCTGAAACTACTTGGCCAAAATAATCCAAACTTGGCCACAATCATCTTTGGGGTATTTAGTTTATAAAATGTGTCCTGTGACCCAGCCATCCAACCAAGATGGCCGCCATGGCTAAAAATAGAACATAGGGGTAAAATGCAGTTTTTGGCTTATAACTCAAAAACCAAAGCATTTAGAGCAAATCTGACAGTGTTGAAATTGTTTATCAGGTGAAGATCTATATGCCATGAAATTTTGAGATGAATCGTACAACCTGATGTTGGGTTGCTGCCCCTGAATTGGTAATTTTAAGGAAATTTCGCTGTTTTTGGTTATTATCTAGAATATTATTATAGATAGAGATAAACTGTAAACTGTAATAATGTTCAGCAAAGTAAGATTAATAAATAAGCCAACACGACCATTTAACATGACCCAAATGGTCAGTTGACCCCTTTAGGAGTTATTGCTCTTTATAGTCAATTTTTAACCATTTTTCATAATCTTAGTTATCTTTTACAACAATCTTTTCCTCTTAAACTACTGGGCCAAATTAATCCAAACTTGGCCACAATCATCTTTGGGGTATCTTGTTTAATAAATGTGTCTGGTGACCTGGCCATCCCACCAAGATGGCTGCCACGGCTAAAAATAGAACATAGGGGTAAAATGAAGATTTGGGTTATAACTCAAAAACCAAAGCATCAAGAGAAAATCTGACATGAAGAAAAATTGTTTATCAGGTCAAGATCTATCTGCCCTGATATTTTCAGATAAATCGGGCAACCCGATGTTGGGTTGCTGCACCTGAATTGGTAATTTTAAGGAAATTTTGCGGTTTTTATGCCCCACCTATGATAGTAGAGGGGTATTATGTTTTCTGGTCTGTGCCTCCGTTCGTCCATTGTCTGTGCATCCGTTCGTCCGTGTGTCGTACCGTCCGTTCGTCCGTTCGCTTCAGGTTAAAGTTTTTGGTCAAGGTAGTTTTTGATGAAGTTGAAGTCCAATCAACTTGAAACTTAGTACACATGTTACCCATTATATGATCTAACTAATTTTAATGCCATATTATAGTTTTGATCCCAATTTCAAGGTCCACTGAACATATAAAATTATAGTGCGAAGTTCAGGTTAAAGTTTTGTGGTTTTTGATGAAGTTAAAGTTACATCAACTTGAAACTTAGTACACATGTTCCCTATAATATAATCTTTCTAATTTTAATTCCAAATTATAGTTTTGATCCCAATTTCACGGTCCACTGAACATAGAAAATGATAGTGCGAGTGGGGCATCTGTGTACTATGGACACATTCTTGTTGGTTATTATCTTTAATATTATTATAGATAGAGATAAATTGTAAAAAGCAATAATGTTCAGCAAAGTAAGATTTACAAATAAGTCAACATGACTGAAATGGTCAATTGACCCCCTAAGGAGTTATTGTCCTTTACAGTCAATTTTTAACAATTTTCCACTGAAACTACTGGGCCAAGTCCATTATAGATAGAGATAACTGTAAGCAGCAAAAATGTTCTGTAAAGTAAGATGTACAAACACATCACCATCATCAAAACACAATTTTGTGATGAATCCATCTGCGTCCTTTGTTTAATATTCACATAGACCAAGGTGATAGCTATAGTTTATTTGGTGCTGTCTTCTGACTCACATGATAATCACCAAAACACAATTTTCTGATGAATTTATCTGTGTCCATTGTTAAATATGCACATAGACCAAAGTGAGCGACACAGGCTCTTGAGGCTCTAGTTATTAGGTGCTGACTCATTAGTATAGTTGTATGGGATTTAGTGCAATGTTTAGACCAATGGGAAGCTCAGTAGTAATGTTATATTGAATGTGATACAAGTTTTACTATGAGTCATCAGTTTTATCATGTCAAATTGTTATATTAAAAACCCTGGTATTTAATCAAATTGATGATGAAAGTTGGTGTAATAAATATGAACCTTCCTTTCAGGCAGAGAATACCTTTATCCTTGCCTTAGATGGAGATGTGGATTTTACACCTAAAGCTGTCAGACTACTGGTGGATAGAATGCAGAAAAATGAAGAACTAGGTGCTGCATGTGGACGTATTCATCCTATAGGAAAAGGTAACTAGTCAACAATCATTTAATTTTGTGGTTACAGCTGTATTAAGATTTTCACCATATTGGATACCTCCATATTATTTACTCGGGTTTATAAATTTAAGTGACATAGATAATTTTCTGGACTACTTACATTAGTCTTTTGGATGGAAAGCATGTAACCAATATAAATCATGATAATCAATAACAACATCATATAGATGTGCGACTCATTTCATAGAAAATCTAACAAGAAAAAATTGTTGTTAGTTATGAAAAATTCATTGTTACATATGTTGAATTATATTCTTTCAGATTTTCTTGTGAAAATAGCCCCTGCTTGTTATTCTAAAAAAACCTGATGCCAAATGTTGTGAACTAGTACACATTTGTGTTTAGGGCTAGCTGATCCTGCCTCTGTGTTTGGGATTTTCTCACTGTGTTGAAGACACATTGGTGGCCTTTGGCCCTTTTTTACCCTTTGATTGGGTTTTGTTGTTGACACATTCCCTATTTCCATTCTCAATTTTACTAAATAAACACCCATACCAGGGAACTCCATGGATGAAAAATTGAACGATGGAGAAACTTTCACCATCATAAACCGTATCTGCGCCGTACAGTGTAGCGCTATCGAAAGTATTTCATCCCTCCACATAAGCATGATAAGGATAGGTGAACATGCTCATTCATTGCTTATTTAAATTATATTTATTTGAATTTTCATTTATAAATACTATATAGAAATATATATATTTTCAATAATTGCCGTTTGTAACCCTTCAAAGGCCTAGCCCAAATGCTCCCTCCCTTTCCCTTAGTCGAGAATGACCAATAGCTATCACGAAGGTCCCTATGTAGTTTTCTTTCTATTTTTGGTAATTGTTATGGGGTGGAAATTCATGTGGAGCTTATTTTTCATGGACACTGTCAAATTCAGAAGTCATGAACCCATTACCGGTATGGCTGGTTTGCAGCAACGACAAAACAAGTCTTACGGGTTATGTAAAAGGTTAAAAAGATTTGTAAAGAAAACGTTGTCAAATGAAAATGTTTTTAAACAGATTTTTGTGACAAAAATGTCGGTTATTGATTTGGGGATGCGGGCGGGTGGGCGGGCGGCAATCAAATGTTGTCCGTGCATTAAACTCATGAACCGTTCAATCAAAGCTTTTAAAATTTTAATATGTTGTTACTGACAACTAAATGAAGGTCAAGTTCAATAATAGCGATTTTGACTTTTACCGTTTAGGAGTTATGGTTCTTGAAAGATTGAAAAATGGTGTTTCCAGTTGTGTCCGTGCATTTTCTGATGAACCATTCAACCAAAGCTTTTCAAATTTTAATATGTTGTTACTGATGACAAAATAGAGGTCAAGTTAAATAATGACGATTTTGACTTTTTCCGTTCAGGAGTTATGGTTCTTGAAAGATCTTAAAATGGTGTTTCCAGTCGTGTCCGTGCATGTACGCATGAACTGTTCTACCAAAGCTTCCCAAATTTAAATATGTTGTTACTGATGACAAAATAGAGGTCAAGTTAAATAATTACGATTTTTACTTTTACCGTTCAGGAGTTATAGTTCTTGTAAGATCTTAAAATGGTGTTTCCATTCACGTTGTTGCATTTACTCACGAACCATTCAACCAAAGCTTTTTAAATTTTGATATGTTGATATTGATGACAAAATGGAGGTCAAATTTGATATTGACGATTTTCACTTTCACCAATCATCAGTAATGGTTCTTGTGATATTGCCAGGACACAAATAAATGTTAATAAATCCGGTTTGCTGTCGTTGTGACAGCCTCTTGTTAATGACTTTATCTAGCAAATCGATGCTATGCAACGTGCATCTTTCGAGTCTGAATAGAAACCGGAAAAGCGGATGTATCAATTTGATTGTAAACTACGAAATGAATTCTGAATTACAATACGATATTTCTTTACAGGAAATATTAAAAGTTTTTTACTTTTGAGCTTACCGGGCCCGAAGGGCCAAGTGAGCTTTTCCCATCACTTGGTCCGAGAACACAATTAATTCGTAGTGCATTTCTTTTAGAACATAAATGCAAATAAAAAAAATCCCACCTGCGCTTTCTCAAAGAAACTTTTACAGTGTGTTGTACTACTTTTGGGACAAATTATATCAATTTAATAGAAAACTTCATCGCCTCTAACTCAAAATATGGACAATTTTATGTTTAGGGCTTCTTGAAATCTTTTGACAGCTTCCGAAGTGCTCATTTTCAACCTTTTTCAGCTGGACCAAATCACTACTTTCCTTTAAAATTCTGGACCCAAATTATTTTACAGTGTAATTTCATCCCCCTACTTGCAATTTGAGGCATTGAACATGGAGAAATAAATTTGGAAGGGGTATAAAAATTAATGGCAAGTAACCCACTGTCAACACTAGGGACTATATTTGTGAACAACGAAAATCAAGGGACGACAATGGTGGTCTCGGACCTAATAGGGTAGAAAGAGTTGACAAATCTTCAAAAAACTTGGTATGAACAAAGCTAAATGTATTATAACACTGCTTACAAAGTTTCATGACAATAGGATGTATATTATAGACATTAAGTTAAGTTCTATACTCATCTTTGCGTGTAAAATTTTGACGTTAAAATTGAAAAATTTCAACTATCAACATTTGGGGCTTTAAAAATTAAAATATTGCAAAAAAATACTTTTTAAATGCCTTAATATATAACTTATCATGTACTAAAAGCAATAGAGTACTCATTTGATTTATCAGACTTGGCATAATTATTCAAAAGTCAAATTTATATAAGCCTGCGCCTAAAAATTTAGGTTTTTCAATGAAGGGGGGGGGGGGGCCTTACATGAAGATGTAATATTTTCCAGCAATTTTAAATTTGTGAAGCTTTTTGGTTATAAATAATCCTTACATATGTATTCAAAGTACTGTAAATGGAAAGAAAAGTTACAAATAACATATCATATTAGTTTAAAAGGGTCTTAGGCCAAGTAAGACTGGAAAAAATTTAGGGTCAATTTAGGCTGTGCCACATATTTACATTAAAAAATGCATATTGAGGCTATAAAAAATAAAAATTTGTGTCTTTTTTATCATTTCTATACTCATGTGACATGATACAACAAATCTGAGCACAAAAAGACTCTTGCAATTAACTTTTCTTACAAGCAGTATGGGCTGAAACAAAGATTTTTGCCTTTTTAGGGAAAAACTTGCATGCAATTTATTCTCAACAGGCTTATATTTAAACCACTTGCTATCCTACAGAAGAAAAAAAATATATTATGTGAAATGGAAGAGGTACAATAGACATTGTAAAGTGCATTTGATACAAATTTAGTGAGGTCTCTAATATGGACATCAAATTTTATATACCAAGCTCCCCACTATTGACTTCATCCAAACAAGGCATTAGACAAGGGTCATTTATACAACACATTTTGCACATTTTATCTGAGATAAACTTCTTTTCTGTAGATTCAGAGTTCACAAATAAGTAAAAGAAGCAGATAAAGGCATAGAAACACAAATATTGACACATAAAAACCTGTCAGATAGAAAGTCAGGATGCCATTTATGCATCAATATTGAAAAAGTTATAAAATGTCTATTTTGACCATAAAATACCAAAATTGGTCGTTTTTGCAGAAATACTATAAAATAAAAGTTTAAATCCTTTAGTTTCATGCTATCTGACAAGTTGACACCATCAAATCATTTAGGGAAGTTGCCAGAGTACAAATTCTATATTTACAGATTTCACCTCTTAGGTCCGAGAACACAATTCGTAGTGCATTTCTTTCAGAACATAAATGCAAATAAAAAAAATCCCACCTGCGCTTTCTCAAAGAAACTTTTACAGTGTGTTGTACTACTTTTGGGACAAATTATATCAATTTTATAGAAAACTTCATCGCCTCTAACTCAAAATATGGACAATTTTATGTTTAGGGCTTCTTGAAATCTTTTGACAGCTGTGAAGTGCTCATTTTCAACCTTTTTCAGCTGGACCAAATCACTACTTTCCTTTAAAATTCTGGACCCAAATTATTTTACAGTGTAATTTCATCCCCCTACTTGCAATTTGAGGCATTGAACATGGAGAAATAAATTTGGAAGGGGTATAAAAATTAATGGCAAGTAACCCACTGTCAACACTAGGGACTATATTTGTGAACAACGAAAATCAAGGGACGACAATGGTGGTCTCGGACCACTTGGCGTCCGTCGTCTGCGTCCTGCGTCCGTCGTCGTTATTTTTTACAAAAATCTTCTCCTCTGAAACTACTGAACCAATTCCAACCAAACTTCATCTGATTGATTCCTAGGGTATCTAGAATAAAGTTTGTGTTTCAATTCCCATTTCATAAAAAAACATGGCCGCCATGGCTAAAAATAGAACATAGGGGTAAAATGTAGTTTTTGGCTTATAACTCAAAAACCAAAGCATTTAGAGCAAATCTGACATGGGGGTAAATTTGTTTATCAGGTCAAGATCTATCTGCCCTGCAATTTTCAGATGAATCAGACAACCCATTGTTGGGTTGCTGCCCCTAAATTGGTAATTTTAAGGAAATTTTACTGCTTTTGGTTATTATCTTGAATATTATTATAGATGGAGATAAACTGTAAACAGCAATAATGTTCAGAAAAGTAAGATTTACAAATAAGTCAACATGGCCAAAATGGTTAGTTGACCCCTTTAGGAGTTATTGCCCTTTATAGTCAATTTTTGACCATTTTTTCGTAAATCTTAGTAATCTTTTACAAAAATCTTCTCCTCTGAAACTAGTGGGCCAAATTAATCCAAACTTGGCCACAATCATTTTTTGGGTATTTAGTTTAAAATCTGTGTTCAGTGACATGGCCATCCAAGCAAGAAGGCTGCCACGGCTAAAATAGAACATAGGGGTAAAATGCAGTTTTTGGCTTATAACTCAAAAACCAAAGCATCAAGAGCAAATCTGACCAGATGTAAATTTGTTTATCAGGTCAAGATCTATCTGCCCTGAAATTTTCAGATAAATAGGACAACCTGTTGTTGGGTTGCTGCACCTGCATTGGTAATTTTCAGGATATTTTGCTGTTTTTGGTTATTACCAGTATCTTGAATACTATTATAGATAGAGATAAACTGTAAACAGCAATATTGTTCAGCAAAGTAAGATTTACAAATAAGTCAACATTACCGAAATGGTCAGTTGACCCCCTAAGGAGTTATTGTCCTTTATAGTCAATTTTTAACAATTTTCATAAAGTTTGTAAATTTTTACTAACATTTTCCTCTGAATCTACTGGGCCAAGTTCATTATAGATGGAGATAATTGTAAGCAGCAACAATGTTCAGTAAAGTAAGATTTACAAACACATCACCATTACCAAAACACAATTTTGTCATGAATCTTTCTGCTTCCTTTGTTTACTTGAATATTCACATAGACCAAGGTGAGCGACACAGGCTCTTTAGAGCCTCTAGTTAACTTTTAAAGTAATTCTACATTATCGTTACAATACAGCAGTACTCGAGTTATTTGAGATGAAATAATAATTACTGTTTTACGTCTTATTTTGAACTTCTTAAAAAGGGGGATGCTGTTTGCGTAAAAAAAAAAGCACATGTTCTGTTCTACTTGTAAAACCAGCAGAGGGGGTGTTAAGTGTTACCCTTGTATGTACCTCTGTAAGTCTACATATGTATGTCCAAAAATTAGTTTCCTTTCTCTTCCAGTCTCATTGGCTTTAGTTTGCCTCAACCAAATGTTATGAAACTTATATGTAATGCTTAGTACCCTCAAACACATATCTAGTTTGAGTTTAGGTGGTGTCAATTGTACAGTTCTCAAGTTATGTCCCTTTATAACTCTAAATGCGAGCAGGTGCGTCACATGGATACATTCTCCATTTATTTAGAATTTAGGCTGTTGGGTAAAGTACCAGTATTTTTAGCTCACCTGGCCCAAAGGGCCAAGTGAGCTTTTCTCAGCACTTGGCGTCCGGCGTCCGGCGTCTGTCGTCCGTCGTCGTCTGGCGTCGTTAACTTTTACAAATATCTTCTCCTCTGAAACTACTGGGCCAAATTAAACCAAACTTGGCCACAATCATTATTGGGGTATCTA